>NC_046000.1:8131938-8277292 GCF_010909765.2 Amblyraja radiata | reverse complement strand
TCTCTCCCCTCAACCCTCCTTAAGGGACGTTCTTTTAAGAAGGAGATGAGGAGGAATTTCTTTAGCCAGAGGGTGGTGAATCTGTGGAATTCTTTGCCACAGACGGCTGTGGAGGGTATGTAAGGCAGAGAGAGACAGATTCTTGATTAGTGCGGGTGTCAGGGGTTGTGAGGAGAATGGGGTTAGGAGGGAGAGATAGAACAGCCGCGATTGGATGGCGGAGTAGACTCGATGGGCCGAATGGCCCGATTCTGCTCCTTGAACTCATGAACTTAAAAAAAAAAAAAAAAATAGTTGTTGTTGGTCTCTGCGCTGACTCCGAAAACAAATGGTTTTGTGGATCGGGTTGGCAACAGTGAAAGGTTTCGAGTCAGCAGAAGTGTCACGACAATAGCCTGCCTGAGTCAACTCTCCACATTGATTGCTGAACGAGTGTCGGGTTTGACTTGGTCTTTGAGGCTTGACTGCAACGGTAGCGTTGAGGATGAAGTAACTGCAGGTGCTGGTTGACCAAAGAAAGACACAAAGTGCTGGAGTACCCCTGGCGAGACAGCTTCTCTGGAGGGTGTGGACAGGTGGCGTTTTGGGTCGTGATCCCTCATCCATCAACCCCCCCCCCCTCGCCTGTATCCACCTATCACTCGCCAGGCTTTGTCCTGCCCTCCTCCTCTCTCTTAGGATTCTTTCTTCCCCCCCACCCCATCCCCACCACATTCAGTCTGAAGAAGGGGCGGTGCAGTGGTAGAGTTGCGGCCTTACAGCGACGGGGATCCGGGTCCCACCCTGACCACGGGTGCCGACCGCACGGAGTTTGTACGTTCTCCCCGTGACCACGTGGGTTTTCTCCCATAGAAACATAGAAAATAGGTGCAGGAGGAGGCCATTCGGCCCTTCGAGCCAGCACCGCCATTCATTGAGATCATGGCTGATCGTCCCCTATCAATAACCCGTGCCTGCCTTCTCCCCATATCCTTGACTCCACTAGTCCCTAGAGCTCTATCTAACTCTCTCTTAAATCCATCCAGTGACTTGGCCTCCACTGCCCTCTGTGGCAGGGAATTCCACAAATTCACACAACTCTCTGGGTGAAAACGGTTTTTCTCACCTCAGTCTTAAATGGCCTCCCCTTTATTCTACGACTGTGTGTGGCCCCTGGTTCTGGACTCGCCCAACATTGGGAACATTTTTCCTGCATCTAGCTTGTCCAGTCCTTTTATAATTTTATATGTTTCTACAAGAAACCACCCCCTCATCCTTCTAAACTCCAGTGAATACACAATTCACAACTCTCTGGGTGAAAAAGTTTTTTCTCACCTCAGTCTTAAATGACCTCCCCATTTATTCTAAGAATAAAGAATTCTCCGGGCTTGTAGGTTAATTGGCTTCGGTAAAGATTGTAAATTGCCCCCAGTGTGTTGGGATAGCAGACTCGGTGGGCCGAAGGGCCTGTTTCTGTCTCTAAACTAAACTAAACTAAACTAAGGGTCCCGGTTCGAAACGTCACCTCTCCACGTTCTCCGGAGATGCTGCCCGTTCCCGCTGAGTTACTCCAGCACCTTGTGTCGTTCTTCACCATCAAGCAGTGTTCTCGGCTGCCATCTTAACAGGCAGCAACCAACATGGCACTGTTCGCCCAATGCATTTCCGCTTGTAGATAAAATGTTTACGAAAGAACTGCAGATGCTGGAAAAATCGAAGGTGGACTGAAAAGCTGGAGCAACTCAGCGGGTGAAGCAGCATCTATGGAGCGAAGGAATTTGCTCGATAGATCATGCCTCGCCCGCTGAGTTTCTCCAGCGCTTTTGTCTACCTCCGATTGTAGATTGTAGTTGCAAGATGCGGATTGTAAACCACTGACTAGTTGCGTTTAGTTCCTTACTGTCACGTGTACCGAGGTACAGTGTAAAGCTTTTTGTCGCATGCTATCCAGTCTATGCTTGGTTTTCCAGTCAATCCTACCAGCCCCACAATCAGTCAGACTATCTTCAGCCAGACCGAATACCTCCTGTATTCAAAGGAAGATAGTCCATTGGGCAGCTCACACCCCAGCGGTATAAACATTGACTTCTCCAACTTCAAGTAGCCCTTACTTTCCCTCTCTCTCCACATCCCCTCTCCCTTCCCCGTTCTCTGACCGCCTCCGACTACATTTTATCTCTTGTCTGCTTTGTGGTCGCCTTCTCCCAGCTAGCAAACATCTATTCTCTACATTCTCCATGATCGCCATCCCCTTTGCCCCGTTTTCACACCTCGCGCTTCCTTATCTATCTATCTTATCTCCCCCCCACCACCACCACCACCTGTTCCACCCACCCTCCCCCCCACCCATGGACAGTCAGGCACACGCACACAGATACGCTGAAGAAGGGTCTCGACCCGGAACGTCACCCATTCCTTCTCTCCAGAGATGCTGCCTGTCCCGCTGAGTTACTCCAGCATTCTGTGTCTATCACTGTTAACAACACCTCGAATATCTCTGCTCCTTTGACTACTAATTCTTTGGCTTTGAGGTCAGGACATTATGAAGTTCAATGATAAAGTATCACCAGCGGGAATAAGTTTCAAATGTATAAATATATTTTCTTACTCTATTTTTTTTAACCGAAATGTAGGATTTATTTAGCTTGCTTGTCATTTCTATGTGCTTTAAATTTTTAATGAATATTGAGCAGTGCTGGGAGGGTAGAAACGAGGAACTGCAGATGCTGGTTTACCCCAGAAAAAAGGGGCAAAGTGCTGGAGTAACTCAGCGGGTCCGGGCAGCGACTCTGGAGAACATGGACAGGGTGGGGGAGGAGGGGGAGGAAGGAGAGGCAGGGAAAAAGACTTTGGTAGTCAGGTCGACAAAGGCCGGAGTGTTTAAGAAGGAACTGCAGATGCTGGAAAACCGAAGGTAGACAAAAAATGCTGGAGAAACTCAGCGGGTGCAGCAGCATCTATGGAGCGAAGGAAATAGGCAACGTTTCGGGCCGAAACCCTTCTTCAGGAGATGAAAAGGCGGAAAATGTGAGATCAAAGCGATTGAAGAGCTGCGAATTGTGAAGCTGGAGAAAGGAATGAAGGTGGGGAGAGAAATTGGTGCGAGATTAGATGGGGCAGAGAGAAGTGAATGAAGAGGAGAGCTGTGGAAGAAAGGGAGGGGGGGAGTTTTCTAGTTACCTAAATTATCCACCTATCGCTCACCAGGCTTTGTCCTGCCCCCCCCCCTCCTCTCATCCAGCTTTCTTTCTCCCCCTCCCCACCACAAAGAAGGGTCCCAACCGGAAACGTCACCTGTCCACGTTCTCCACCGAGATGCTGCCTGACCCGCTGAGTTACTCCAGCACTTTGTACCTGTCCGCGTTCTCCACAGAGATGCTGCCTGACCCGCTGAGTTACTCCAGCACTCTGTACCTGTCCACATTCTCCACAGAGATGCTGCATGTCTGACCCGCTGAGTTACTCCAGCACTTCGTACCTGTCCACGTTCTCCACAGAGATGCTGCTTGTCTGACCCGCTGAGTTACTCCAGCACTTTGTACCTTTAGTAGAGCAAGAATGAATCGGACCCTTATCTATCGGGCGCAAAGATCTACACTGAGTCGTGTGGTTTGGAGTGGAGAATATTAATGCGCTTGCATAATTGAAGCCATATTTCATGAAGCTTTATTCCAATATAGATTTTAATGCCGTAAAACTGGATTAACCAGTGAAACATACTAGAGGCAGGAAACATGTTCCCGATGTTGGGGGAGTCCAGAACCAGGGGCCACACACAGTTTAAGAATAAGGGAGTAAGCCATTTAGAACGGAGACGAGGAAACACTTTTTCTCACAGAGAGAGTTGTGAGTCTGTGGAATTCTCTGCCTCGGTGGAGGCCGGTTCTCTGGATGCTTTCAAGAGAGAGCTAGATAGGGCTCTTAAAGATAGCGGAGTCAGGGGAGAAGGCAGGAACGGGGTACTGATTGGGGATGATCGGCCATGATCACATTGAATGGCGGTGCCGGCTCGAAGGGCCGAATGGCCTCTACTCCTGCCTCGGTTGTCTAAAGCTGGTTATTATGGGTGTTGGCATGTGGCTATGGGGTAGTGACTCCCATACTCCATTTCACACAACTGGAGTCTAAGTTACTGAGCTCCCTGATGCATCCCCGGGCTCCGGTTCCTCTGCTCCATTGATATTCCTGCATTAAAGGAGTTTTACTGTCGGAGAAGGTGACGCGGCGGGTAGAGCTGCTGCCTCCCAGCGCCGTAGACCCGGGTTCGACCCTGGCCACAGTTGCAGAGTCCGTACGTTCTCCCCGTGACCCGCGTGGGTTTTCTCCGGGTGCTCCGGTTTCCTCCCACACTCCGAAGACGTGCAGGCCTGTAGGTTAATTGACTTCTGTGTAAATTGTCCCTAGTGCGTGTGTGTGTAGGATAGTGCTAGTGTTCGGGGTGATCGCTGGTCGGCATGGACTCGGTGGGCCGAAGGGCCTGTTCCCGCCCGTACCCCGAAACTAAAGATCAGCCCCTTTATTCAAGCTTGTTTAGAGATACAGTGCATAAACAGGCCCTTCGGCCCATTGAGTCCACCTAACGTATGTATTCCCCTCGTGATCCTCTACACCTCTATAAGATCACACCTCACCCTCCTGTGCTCCAAGGAATAGAGTCCCAGCCCTGCCCAGCCCCTCCCTGTAGCTTGGGCCCTCGGGTTCTGGCAACATCCTTGTAAATCCTCTCCGCGCGCGTTGATTTCAGTTTAACCGGATTGCAATCGAGTTTAAAACATGTGGCACTCAATCTGTTAACGAGAAATATCTCTGCGACGAACTCGGAGCAGAGATATTTCTCGTTAAAGACAGATTTTTCGTCTGATGGATTTGGACAGTAATGTGAAGGTTGTTTTGCTCATTTGCCGAACTGGAGTGGTTCTCGTGGGTTTGGAGCATGTACTGGGGATCCAGTTGCTTCCCACATGACAAGGGGCGGCTGCAGAATTTCAGTGCACCCTCGCTCGCTCTTCCCAGCGTTCAGGTTTGAGCACGTCAGGACCTGGTACTCCCTGTGCTCTGGCTCAGCTGATGGGTCTCAAGAGACGCAGCGGGGAAACAGACCCAACGGGTCCTCAGCGATGACCCTGCAAACTAGCGACAAGTTACTATTTTACTGAAGCCAATTGACCTACAAACGTAGATGTCTTTGGAGGGTGGGAGAAAACCTCTGTACAGACAGCACTCGGGATCGAACCCGGGTCTCTGGCGCTGAGAGGCAGCAACTCTGCCACTGTGGGAATTTTAGGAAATACGTAAGCTATTGTCGCGCCTTCGTCTCAGGAACAGGACAGCATAGGACGTCCAAACCTTTGGAGGAAAAACAACAATCCTATTTTTAAGGCTGGCGGAGCAGCTTCATCACAACGCCCGAGACCCGAGTTCGATCCTGATCACGGGTGCTGTGTGTACGTTCTCCCTGTGACCGCGTGGGTTTTCTCCGGGTGCAACGGTCTCCTCCCACATCCCAAAGACGTGCCGGTTTGTAGGTTAATTGGCTTCTGTAAATTGCCCCCTAGTAGATGAGAAAGTGGGATAACATAGAACTAGATCGATGGTCGGCGTGGACTCGGATTCCACGCTTGTATCTCTAAACTAACTAAACCTAAACGGCGGAGTTAGCTGTTGCAAAGTTCCTTTTTACAATAATGATGTGAATTTGTTGTCCAAATGCTATTTGGAATGCTTCCGTGTGAAAGATTAGAAATGCTGTTGTTGAAATAAAGTGATTTTTGCTTCTTTCTTGAGATGGTTTTCTTGCATGGTTTTTTTTGGATGATGAAATATTTAATTACTATATATCCTCAGGGCTGTAAGTTTTCATCCCAACATGCTGCGATATGGGAAGGGTATATCCAGCACCACTGAATCCTCAGCACTGCAAACTCCACCCCAGTTGCTTCATGGCAATCTGAAAGGCAGTGTTAGTGATTGTCCTATATCCACAATAGTGTTAGAACGGCAGCAGAATTATCTTTTTTTTAAGTTTAGGGTGACACAGTGGTGCAGAGCTCTGCCTCACAGCGCCAGAGACCCGGGTTCGATCCTGACTACGGGGGCTGTCTGTACAGAGTTTGCACGTTCTCCCCGAGACCTGCGTGGGTTTTCTCCGGGAGCTCTGGTTTCCTGCTGAGAGAATGGAGCGGCTGGGCTTGTACACTCTGGAGTTTAGAAGGATGAGAGGATATCTCATTGAGACATATAAAGATCGTTAAGGGTTTGGACACGCTAGAGGCAGGAAACATGTTCCCGATGGTAGATAGGGGACCCCCCATCAGTCTGAAGAAGGGTTTCGGCCCGAAACGTCGCCTATTTCCTTCGCTCCATAGATGCTGCTGCACCCGCTGAGTTTCTCCAGCAATTTTGTGTACCTTCGATCTTCCAGCATCTGCAGTTCCTTCTTGAACAACATGTTCCCGATGTTGGGGGAGTCCAGAACCAGGGGCCACACACACAGTTTAAGAATAAGGGGTCGGCCATTTAGAACGGAGACGAGGAAACACTTTTTCTCACAGAGAGTGGTGAGTCTGTGGAATTCTCTGCCTCAGGGCAGTGGAGGCCGGTTCCCTGGATACTTTAAAGAGAGAGCTCGATAGGGCTCTTAAAGATAGCGGAGTCAGGGGATATGGGGAGAAGGCAGGAACGGGGTACTGATCGGGGATGATCAGTCATGATCACATTGAATGGCGGTGCTGGCTCGAAGGGCCGAATGGCCTACTCCTGCGCCTATTGTCTATTGTCCTCCCACACTCCAAAGACATACAGGTTTGTAGGCTAGTCTGAAGAAGGGTTTCGGCCCGAAACGTCACCTATTTCCTTCGCTCCATAGATGCTGCTGCACCCGCTGAGTTTCTCCAGCATTTTTGTGTACCTTCGATTTTCCAGCATCTGCAGTTCCTTCTTGAACAGGTTTGAGGGCTAATTGGCTTTGGTAAAATTATAATTTGTCCCCAGTACAGGTTGGATAGCGTTAGTGTCAGCTGGTCAGCACGGATTGAACTGCATGTAATATAAACCAAACTCTATTGGGAACAGCAATGCCTGGCGTTTAATTTCCTGCAGCATCACCACATTTGAAAGCTTTGTTCCTGCTATTCACTCTGAACTGTGGGGACAGACACCCAATGAGCCAGAGAACCCAACACTTCAGCGTTTCGGGTGTTGGCTGGATCCTAATCCGATTCAGAATGAAATGACTTCACCGAGCACTGGAACTATCTATAGTTAAAAGAACTGGCTCAGGACAACACCCTGTATTTTCTCCAGCAAACCTCAACAGGAGGGACAGACTGCAATCTGAGCCAAGGCCAAATTCCTCTTCTGAACATTTTAATTGTTTTTAAAAACGTTGACAGCAGACCAATTCATATCATGTGCTTCATTCCTCCTCTGATCCGTTTACTCCAACCGATGGGTAAACAATGTATAATCTGTTTCATAACTGCGCGCAAGGCATTAAGTCCCATCTTTTTACAGTGTTTGTCCCACAAATGAAAACATCGGCACAATTCAAGATCAAAGGTTTCTTTATTGAACAGGAAATGCAAAGGCTTACAATTCTTTTAAAAATAAAGAAGGGAAAAAAAAAATCCATTTGAGGACCAGCAAGTCAAACATAATTTGAAACTGTGGAATTAGAACAATTGGACTCGTCATTTAAGACCCAGCCAACACCCTAAACCTCAATTAGTTCTGGATTTAATCACACGACCAACAGGAGGAGCCAAAGAGCTCAAAATTGAATTATCATCGCGGTGGATGTTAGAAAGATCAGTCTTTCCTTCGAATGTTCCACGTCTTGGACACGGCTGACAAATGATTACGTGCTTCCACACATGCACAGAGAGAGGGGCTGGGCTACTTTGGGTTTGAGGCAGGCCCACGCCTACTAGGGCAGTGAGGTGCAGGACATTTAGAAAGGAGGTGAGGATTTTCTTTAAGAAAGAACTGCAGATGCTGGATTAAAAAAAAAATCGAAGGTGGACAAAAATGCTGGAGGAACTCAGCGGGTGAGGCAGCATCTATGGAGCGAAGGGATAGGTGACGATTCGGGTCGGGTTTCTGCCTCACCCGCTGGGTTTCTCCGGCATTTTTGTCTACCCTTGAGGAATTTCTTTGGTCAGAAGGGTGGTGAATCTGTGGGATTCATTGCCACTGACAGCTTTGGTGGCCAAGTCAAGGCGACATTGACAGATTCTTGATTGGTACGGGTGTCAGAGGTTATGGGGAGAAGGCAGGAGGATAGAGTTGAGAGGGACAGACAGATCAGCCATGATGGAATGGTGGAGTAGACTTGATGGGCCGAACGGCCTAATTCCGCTGCGAGAACTTCTGATATTTGCATTGCGCACCATTGATATAAAATCTATACAAACAGGATCAAGCTGCTGCTCTGGGAGGAGGAGCAGAGTCACTCCAGTGAAGCCCCTCTCTCTCTGTGTGTTGAACCACTAACGCCTGCCTTTGGGCCGAGAAGGATCACCGTGGCTAATCCAGGGAAGAGGGCATCGTGGCTCCAACCAACACGGCCGTTTTAAAGCAGGCTTGGTGCTCGGAACAGATCGGCACCCACAGGCTCGCACCCAAGAGCAGGCGTGTTGACATTGAGCGGGTCCGGGAGAGGTGGCGTGAAGACATTGCACTGGGGAAGGCAAGCGATCGCCTTCAGAGTCTGTATCCGCTCCCCCCCCCCCCCTCCAGCGGCTCCGGGTGGCCTGCGGTAGCTTTAGCTCACAAGTCCTGCGGAGAGAGAGAGAGAGAGAGAGAGAAACAATGATGGGGTGTTTAACCATTAAGCAGGTGAGATCTGGTCCATATATTCTATAATGGGACGACAGATGGCACAATGGGCTAAGTGTTCGGCTGGCAACCGGAAGGTAGCCGGTTCGAATCCCGCTTGGAGTGCATACTGTCGTTGTGTCCTTGGGCAAGACACTTCACCCACCTTTGCCTGTGTGTGAATGTGTGTGAGTGATTGGTGGTGGTCGGAGGGGCCGTAGGCGCAGATTGGCAGCCACGCTTCCGTCAGTCTGCCCCAGAGCAGCTGTGGCTACAAAAGTAGCTTACCACCACCGAGTGTGACTGAGGAGTGAATGAATAATGCGATGTAAAGCGCCTTGAGTATTAGAAAGGCGCTATATAAATCCCATCCATTATTATTATTATTATAATGTTTAGTGGGTGCACAATAAATGCTAGCGTTTATTTCGAGCGAGCTCGAACACAGGGATGTAATGCCGAGGCTCTACAAGGCGCTGGTCTAGGCCGCGTTTGGAATATTGCGAGCAGTTTTATGCACCGTATCTGAGGAAGGATGTGCCGGCTCTAGAGAGGGTCCAGAGGAGGTTCACAAGAACGATCCCAGGAACGAGTGGTTAACCCTATGATGAGCGTTTTCCTTGTCCTGTTTTCACACCTTACACTTCCTTGTTTATGTATCTCCCTCTCCCCTGAAGAAGGGTCTCAAACCAAAACGTCACCCATTCCTTCTCTCCAGAGATGCTGCCTGTCCCGCTGGTTTACTCCAGCATTTTGTGTTTATCTTCGGTTTAAATAAGCATCTGCAGTTCCTTCCTACACAATATTTACCCCCCCCCCCCCCCAAGTGCTCCGTTCTAGCGAAGGTTTACTGTATTCCACATGTGGTGTCACCACCACCTGACAAAGCCTCAGCGTTACACCCTTACTTAGCCTGTCCACCATAACTATCCCAGCCAGCCCTTTCACCCACGGTACCAGAAGTTACTCTTGGCACAGCGAGAGCCATTGCACGCCTGTGGGTGTAGTCTCGGCATCTTATTGTACATCCAGAGCAAGTGGAGGCTTCTATCAAATAAATCAGATGTACACGCAGCAGGGCAGCAGTTGTACTTACCGAGGAAGTCGTCCATCAGAGAGCCAATGGCGAACTGCAAGAAAGAAAGCACCATTTAGTTTAGAGATACAGAGCGTAAACAGGCCCTTCTGCCCATCGAGTCCGCACCGGCTAGCGATCCCCACACATGGAGATATTTGGTTTCAATAGACAATAGGTGCAGGAGTAGGCCATTCGGGCCTTCGAGCCAGCACCACCATTCACTGTGAACATGGCTGATCATCCACATTCAGTACCCCGTTCCTGCCTTCTCGCCTGAACGAACTAGGGACAATTTGACAATTCTTTTGACAATGCTGACAATTTTCCATTTATACCGAGTCAATTAACCTACAAAAGAAGGCAGTGGAGGCCGGTTCTCTGGATGCTTTCAAGAGAGAATTAGATAGAGCTCCTCTTAAAGATAGCGGAGTCAGGGGATATGGGGAGAAGTCTACAAAACATAGGTCTGTATACTCACAATGTCGTTTTTATCCACTCTGGTTCCCACAACTTTCAGTCGAATTTCATCATCTTGCTGGATGACGATGTCCTGGAATAAAAGTCCCAGACAGTTAGAAAGGTCTTGATGCTAAACCCAGCATACAACCTTTACAGACATACAAAAAGCACCATCAGGAAAGGACCGGCTACTCTGTGTATATGTAATCCGGTGGAGGCAGGAAACTAGTGAGGAGGTCCTGGGCCAGAGGAGAGGAAATTGGACAAAAAAAAAAAAAATCCTCCCAGCTCCTAAAGTGGGATAATCCCTGCCCGAGAGATCACTGGGTCCAAGGATTTGATGCAAGATCTTGATATACAATCAGGGGAAGGTCCAAGGGCAGAAAGTCCAACGTTTGAGAAACAAACATTATTCTATGTTCAAGAAGGAACTGCAGATGCTGGAAAATCGATGTTACACAAAAATGCTGGAGAAACTCAGCGGGTGCAGCAGCATCTATGGAACGAAGGAAATAGGCAACGTTTCGGCCCGAAACGTTGCCTATTTCCTTCGCTCCATAGATGCTGCTGCACCCGCTGAGTTTCTCCAGCATTTTTGTCTACCTATTATTCTATGTTCGCTCTTCTGGATGAGATGCTAACTGCATTTCGTTGTCTCTGTACTCTACGTTGCACAATGACAATAAATATTTAATCTGAATCTGAAGTACATGGTAGGATGGGGTTTCGAGAGATATGGGCCAAAACGCAGATGGGTGGGACCAGTGCAGATGGGGCTAGTGTGGATTAGGCATGTTGGCCGGTATGGGCAAGTTGTTTCCTTGCTGTATGACTTCTAAGGATGAAATTGGATGGAAAATTCCTTAATATTGCTTCCCATAAAATTCAACAAAACCTGGGTGGCACTAGAGGTACATGTTTGTTGGTTCATTGTAAATTGTGCCTAGTGTGTAGGATAGAGCTAGTGTACGGGGATTGTTGTTGACTCAGACGAGGTGGGGCCTGTTTCCGCGCTGTATCTCTAAACATAGACATAGAAATTAGGTGCAGGAGTAGGCCATTCGGCCCTTCGAGTAGCATCCAACTCAGTATCCCGTACCTGCCTTCTCTCCATACCCTCTGATCCCCTTAGCCACAAGGGCCACATCTAACTCCCTCTTAAATATAGCCAATGAACTGGCCTCGACTACCCTCTGTGGCAGAGAGTTCCAGAGATTCACCACTCTCTGTGTGAAAAAAGTTCTTCTCATCTCGGTTTTAAAGGATTTCCCCCTTATCCTTAAGCTGTGACCCCTTGTCCTGGACTTCCCCAACATCGGGAGCAATCTTCCTGCATCTAGCCTGTCCAACCCCTTAAGAATTTTACAAGTTTCTATAAGATCCCCTCTCAATCTCCTAAATTCTAGAGAGTATAAACCAAGTCTATCCAGTCTTTCTTCATAAGACAGTCCTGACATCCCAGGAATCAGTCTGGTGAACCTTCTCTGCACTGCCTCTATGGCAATAATGTCTTTCCTCAGATTTGGAGACCAAAACTGTACGCAATACTCCAGGTGTGGTCTCACCAAGACCCTGTACAACTGCAGTAGAACCTCCCTGCTCCTATACTCAAATCCTTTTGCTATGAAAGCTAACATAAACTAAACTCAAGGTGCACCTTGGAGGCACGTAGAGAAACTTCAGCAATGTACGGCCCGACAAAGCAATCCAGAACCTCACCAGGCTCGAAAGCAGGTACTTGCGGTGGTAGTGGGTTTAATCATTGTCAAATTTAACGATTTAAATAGGACATAAGGGGGCCGTTCTGGAGAGATTATGGTCACCACTCTAGCAATGGTCACCACATCGGCAGAAGTGAATGAGAAATAATCAAATGAAACGGCAGGAATCAGAAATTTAAAAAACAGAAAACTCAAGGAACACTCAAAATCAGACGGTAGACAAAAATGCTGGAGAAACTCAGCGGGTGCAGCAGCATCTATGGATCGAGGGAAATAGGCAACGTTTCAGGCCGAAAGGAGGGAAATGGGCAGATGACACTTTGGGTCGGGACCCTTCTTCAGGCACGTAGGGGCTCTAAAGAAGGGTCCCGACCAGAAACATTGCCTGTTCATTCCCTCCACAGATACTGTCCGGCCCGTTGAGTTGCTCCAGCACTTTATATTTTGCTTGAGCAACTGAGGTTGTGAGCATAAGGTTTATTCAGTAAATCCATTCACCGTACCTCATCGCTGGTCTTGTAGCAGGGAGGGTTGGAATTGGGGTCAAATTCCATTTCTGATGGGATAGACTGGGAAAGAAAACACAAAGATTAAACACTCACAGACTCAAATCAATTTTATGGCCTGCCAAAGATGCAGACTTTCAAGACCCTAAATCTCGATTCAGTTTAAAAAAAATGTTTAGTTTGGTTCAGAGATGCAGCGCGGAAACAGGCCCTTCGGCCCACCGATTCCGCACCGGCGAGCTATCCCCCGCACATTAACACTAACCTATACACACACACACACTTGGGACAATTTTACATTTACACCAAGCCAATTAACCTATAAACCAGTAAGTTTTTGGAGTGTGGGAGGAAACACTCCCAAAAGTGCGGGTTAGTAGGTTATTTGGTTTTGGGAGAATTGTAAATCTCCCCGTTGGATTGCAACCTTGTCGTGGTCGGGGAGCTTGTGTGTCTCAGTGACCCCTAGAGCTATGCCAGCGGGAGATTCGTCTCCTGTTAGGGTCTCCCATGCTGGACAGGTGGAAGGGTAGAGGCGAGACGAAGAGCAATCCACTAGGTCCTCCAGGTTGGAGGTTGAGCACAGGGCTAACAACCCTGTCTCGTAAAACAAATATGTTACAGAAACAGCAACTGAAGGAATCAACACCACTGGGTGGAGGACCTTCGTTGCTGCCCTACATGTTACAAGTAAGTAAGTATGAATTGTAAATGGTCCCTAGTGTGTAGGATAGTGCTAGTGTGGTCAGTACAGGCTCGGTGGGCTGAAGGGCATGTTTCCACTCTGTATCTTTTTATAGGGGGACAATTGTGAGCACATTAACCAACGGCATCACTTCCTGGTTCGGGAGCTGCAAAGCGTACGAACGGCACCAACTTGACAGGATTGTGAAGACCGCCAGCAGGATTATTGGTGCTCCACTCCCTTTCTTGCTGGACATATACAGGAAGAGATGTATCAACAGAGCCATCTCCATCATCAAAGACCCCTACCACCCATCGCATCACATATTCTCCGTCCTGCCATCTGGGAAGAGGTACAGGAGCATTAGCTGCAAAACCAGCAGGATGCTCCTCAGCTTCTTCCCGCAGGCTATAAGACTGTTAAACGGACTTTGCCCCCTGCCAAAGTATCGCGCACCAACCACCAACCTGGACAGAGCCACTGTCGTGCCGCTGCCGATCGGAACGCCTGTTGATGTTTAGTTGAGAGTAGTGTTAAACTTGTTCATGATATATGTATTTTTATTTCTATTTATTTATTTTTTACTGCACACTGAATGGACACTGGTTTGAGTAACGTTTTTTTGTTTCCTCTGGGTATGCGAGTACTCAGGAAAATAACAATAAAGATATACAATACAATACAATACAATATCTCTAAGGTTTCAAGTAAGGTTATGCCACTTTTATAGAAATAGATTTGCTCGTTAACACAGTAGATGCCATGCCAAGAGGCCAACTTGGCCGGCACGGTTGCTGCAGTGGTTACATTACACAAAATATTGTCCCACCACCCGTTACTTCTCTCTTGTGTATTTCCTTACAATTCTTTTTTTAAATGTATCCCTTTGTTTTGGTTTTTAGTTTAGAGATACAGCGTTGGAAACATGCGTTTCGGCCCACCAGCGATCCCCCAACAGTAACACTATCCTACACACACTAGGGATGATGTACAATTATACCAAGCCAATCAACCTACAAGCGTGTATGTCTTTGGCGTGTGGGAGTAAACCGGAGCACCCACACAGGTGCTCCGGTTTAAACCCACACAGGTGACGGGGTGAACGTACAAACTTTGTAGAGACGAGCACCCGTGGTCAGGATCGAACCCAGGTCTGGCGCTGTGAGGCTGCGACTCTATCGCTGCGCCGCCATTTCCTTTTGTGTCAACTAAACTTAGTTTGGTGGGGGGGGGGGGGGGGGTGGGGGGAGGGGGGGTGGGGGGGAGGGGAGTGCTACTAATGCCTGGGCGAAGACTTTCCATTAATGCTGTGCAGAATTTGTAGCCTGCTCTTTAAGTCAACCAACCTTGGGAGAGAGAGTTCCACATTCACAACAGCCTCTGAGTGTAGCCTTTCCTCGAATACCTCAGGGGATTTGTTAGGCGTTCTCTTTCAGCTATGTACTCTGGCATTGGCTCCACCGCCCACACATCCTCGCAAGAGAGCTCTCTTCTGTGTCTGTTGTAGCCAACAGTTCCACAAGTTGAAAAAAAAAAATTCCCTTCATTCTTCTCTTGGTTAAGGAGGTTTAGCCAATTTAGTTTAGTTTAGAAATACAGCGCAGAAGCAGTATCACCAATTCCACGCCGACCATCGATCACCCCGTACACAAGCACTGTGCTACACACACTCGGGCAAGGGTTCCCAATCTGGGGTAAATTTACCCCATGGGGTTAAATTCCGCCTACCCCTTTTAGACCGGGAGCGGGGCCGTACTTCGCCCAGCGTGGCCTAAAATGGCCGTGGAACTTACCATCGCCCGCCTGGGGCTTCAACATCGGGAGAAAAATGGAGAGCAGGGGAGAGAAAAGACTTTGCCTTCCATCACAGTGAGGAGGAGGTTCACTGTGATGGATGTTACTGTAAATTGAATTGTGTGTATGTCTGTAGGAAATTGTCTTTGTTTGTATGGCTGTGGAAACGGAGTTTCGTTTGAGCCTCACTGAGGTTCAAATGACATGTAATAAATATTGTATAAATAAGTGAAATAACATTGTTATGTGCTATTAAAGTTGCCACAGGTAAACGGGACCAAAAAGGTTGGGAGCCCGTACACTAGGGACAGTGTTACAATTTTACCAAAGCCAATTAACCTACAAATCTGTACGTCTTTGGAGCGTGGGAAGAACCTAGAGCACCCGGAGGAAACCCACGCGGTCACAGGGAGAAGGTACAAACTCAGTACAGACAGCACCCGTCGTCAGGATCGACCTCGGGTCTCTGGCGCTGTAATGCCCCTGTCCCACTTAGGAAACCTGAACGGAAACCTCTGGAGACTTTGCGCCCCACCCAAGGTTTCCGTGCGGTTCCCGGCGGTTGCAGGTAGTGGAAGCAGGTAGGGAGACTGACAAAAACCCTCCGGGAACCGCTCGGAAACCTTGGGTGGGGCGCAAAGTCTCCAGAGGTTTCTGTTCAGGTTTCCTAAGTGGGACAGGGGCAGTAGGCAGCAACTCTACCGCTGCGCCAACGTGCTGCTTAAAGATACAGCGCGGAAACAGGCCCTTTGGTCTACCGAGTCTGCGCCAACCCGTACACTGGCGCTAGCCGACACGCTAGAGACAGCTTACAATTTTTACCGAAGCCAAATGAACCTAAAAAGCGCTGTACATCTTTGGAATGTGGGAGGAAATCGGAGCAGCCAGGGGAACGTTGCTGGGGTTAAGAGGAGGGAGTGGGATTAGAAGATTCTTTCATTGTGACTGTCGTAGTAATTGGTCAGAAGGCAAACAGTACAAGCAACCGCACAAAAGGAATCAAGTGGGGGAGTTATATTATTTGGCAATTCAAAGGCCCTGTGGTGACTATTACTCACAACAGCATATAATTTCCATACATTTGTAATGAAACAATGTCAACTTGCAGCTGCCATAATGGGACAAGAACTCACAAACACTGGATTTACTTGTCTAGAAACTTCGCCAGTTAACAATATTCAAGTGCCCGCCGGTTACAACTTACACGTTGATTCATCCGTAAGTGAGGACTCTGATTTACAGGCTGTTCTCTGCCCCCTGGCACCACATAGCTGACACTAAAGAACAGGGGCACATTTGGAGACACAAAATGCTGGAGTAACTCAACATCTCTGGAGAGAAGGAATGGGCGACGTTTCGGGTCGAGATCCTTCTTCAGACTTAGGAAGGAACTGCAGATGCTGGTTTGAACCGAAGATGCTGTAGTTAACAGCGGGTCGGGTAGCATCTCTGGAGAGAAGAAGAGTCTGAAGATGATGGGCATCAAGTGCTGCTGGAAGGTCATCAACTAGGTGAAAGTCTATCTTTGGTCTGGCTGAATCATGTTGGCCTCCCAGCAGAGAGGGATGTCCAGTCGGGGAATGTTGCTGACTGGCCCGCTCCAGACTGCAGGAGTATGTGCTGAGGGACTCGCTGAAGTTCGGTGCAGCCAACGCCAAAGCTCTGTGGGGGGAGGCCCACAGTCTTGGGTCCTTCCGCTGCTGGACATTGGGGGCAGAGTCTGGTGGGGACATACGCCTCAAAGAAGGAAAGGGATATCACCCCCTGGGGAGTGGGGTTGGGAAGGGGGCATGAGTTGCAAGGGTTTTGTCTAATGATATTTAATACAAACGTTACAGAGTATGCCACTAATGAATGCACAGACGCTAATAACATCTGAAGTGCTGTTGCAATTTTTTAACAATAAATTCCGATTAAGGTTTACTTTTGGGAAAAAAAACTTACATGTCTGGAGATGAAGCAGGACATTGGACCAATTTCAGTGAAGAGTCCAACCTAGAGGGCAAAGAACATAAGAGCATGAGACGTGGGTGCAGAATTAGGCTGCTCAGCCCATTAATTCTGCTCTGGAGATAGGCACAAGAAGCTGGAGTAACTCAGCGGGTCAGACAGCATCTCTGGAGAATAGGAATAGGTGACGTTTCGGGTCACGATCCTTTTACAGACCCGAAACATCATCTGTCCTTTTCTCTAGAGATGCTGACTGACCCGCTGAGTTCCTCCAGCTTCTTGTCTATCTCGGTGTAAACCAGCATCTGCAGTTCCTTCCTGCACATCAAGCCTGCTCCGCCATTTGATCATGGCTGATCTATTTTTCCATCTCAACTCCATTCATCTGTCTTATCCCCGTAACCCTTGACCCCACCTCCTAATCAAGAACCTATAAATCTCCGCTTTAAAATTATCCAATGGCCTGGCCTCCACCGCCGTCTGTGGCAATGAATTCCACAGGTTTGCAACCCTTTAGCTAAAGGAATTCCTCCTCATCTCCATTCTGAAGGTGCAATCTTTATACCCTTGTACATCCTCACTACTCGCATCCTTAGGGCAAGTAATAAATAAATGGAAACTCAGCGATCGCTGTACTGTAGCCAGCCTGTCATTGCACCTACATGTCTGATCTTTACTCTGTTATAACAGGACACTCTGTATCTCTCCAAACTAAACTAAAATATTAACAATTGATCCTTATTCTGGATATTGCAGATACAATAAGGAATCATTAATTCTTAGAAGGGCGGCATGGTAGAGTTGCTGCCTTACAGCGTCAGATCCAGGTTCTATCCTGACTACGGGTGCTGTCTGTACTGAGTTTGTATGTTCTCCCTGTGTGCGTGGGTTTTCTCCGGGTGCTCCGGTTTCCTCCCACACTCCAAAGACAAACAGGTTTGTAGCTTAATTGGCTTCGGTAAAATAGTAAACTGTCCCTAGTGTGTAGGATGGTGCTGGAGGTTATTGCTGGTCGGTGCGGACATGGTGAGCTGTTTCTGCGCTGTATCTCTAAAGTCTAAAGTACAGATCTTTAACAATTACACATTGAGAAATTAGATTTGAGGGAATCGGGTTGAATGGACTTGGATTGGTTTATCGGTAATATTGGAGGTTGAGGGGAGACTTGGTAGCAGTATAAAAAAAATTCTGAGGCATAGATAGGGGTAGACAGTCAGAACCTTGTTCCCAGGGTGGAATGTCGAACACTGGAGATAAGGTGAGAGTTTAATGGAGATGTGCGGGGGAAGTTTTATTTTAATACACAGAGCTTAGTGGGGGCCTGGAACACATTGCCAGGGATAGTGGCGGAGGCAGATACCATAGTGGAATTTAAGAGACTTTTAGATAGCACATGGAAGTGCAAGGAACATAAGGATATGAATCATGTACAAGTAGATGAGATCAGTTTAACTTGGCATCACATTTGGCACAAACATTGTGGACCAAAGTGTTCCTGTGCTGTATGTTCTAAACACAAAGCCCCATGAAACAAAGGGGAACTGTATGCATCTGAGCTATTAACCTGAAATGTTAACAATTTCTCTGTCCACAGACAGTAATCTAGGCTGCGCAGTATTCCCAGTTAATTATAGTCTAGATGAGAGACACAACATGGAAACAGGCCCTTCAGCCCACTGAGGCATCAATCACCTGTTCACACTAGTTCTATGTTATCCCACTTTCTCATCCACTCCCTACGCACTAGGGACAATTAACCTACAAAACCTGCACGTCGTTTGGATGCGGGAGGACACCAGAGCACCTGGAGGAAACCCACGTGGTCACAGGGTGAACGTGCAGACTCCACACAGGAAAAAGCAGAGGACAGGATCGAACCTGGGTTTCTGGCGCAGTGAGGCAGCTGCTCTACCAGCTACGCCACTGTACCGCCCCACGATTTTGCACCATTTTCATTTTGAATGACTTAACTCATGGGTAAAGAAGCTCTTATATAGCCCACATTATCTCCACCGTACACATTAGCGGTGCCTTGAAGGATATTGGGAGGAATGAGAGTAGACATAGTTATTTCTGTGCAAACAATGAATAAAGTTGGATTCACGGAGCGGCAGGTCACATCCTCTGAATGCCACCCTGTACTTTTGGTTTAAACAAAGCCTGATGTAAAAGGAGGAACAGGAGACAGGCATCTGGTCTTCAGATACAAAGTGCTGGAGTAACTCAGCGGGTCAGGCAGCATCTCTGGAGGACATGAATAAGGACTCTCTCGAACTTCTACAGGTGCACAGTAGAGAGCATGCTGACTGGTTGCATCGTGGCTTGGTTCGGCAACCTGAGCATCCAGGAGCGGAAAAGAATGCAGAAAGTTGTGACCACTGCCCAGTCCATCATCGGCTCTGACCTCCCCACCATTGAGGGGATCTATCGCAGTCGCTGCCTCAAATAGGCAGCCAACATCATCAAGGACCCACACCATCCTGGCCACACACTCATCTCTCCGCTGCCATCAGGTAGAACGTACAGGAGCCTGAAATCTGGCACATCCAGGTTCAGGAACAGCTACTTCCCCACAGCCATCAGGCTATTAAACTCGCCATCAAACAAACTCTGAACTATAACAGCCTATTGCACTTTAGCTGTTTATTTATGTGTATATATATGGTCTATGCTATATAGACACACTGATCTGTTCTGTATTTATGCTTACAATACTCTGTTGTGCTGCAGCAAGCAAGAATTTAATTGTTCTATCTGGGACACATGACAATAAACTCACTTGACTTGACTTGAAGCAATGTTTTTTCTCGGGGCCCTTCTTCAAACTGATTGTGGTAGAGGGAAGAAAGCTGGAAGAGAGATAGGGCAGGACAAAGCCATGCACATAATAGGCAGGCATAAAGCGCTGGAGTAACTCAGCGGGTGAGACAGCATCTCTGGGGGATATGAATATTTTATTGGAAAGTCAGCAATTAAGTATTAAGTTTAAAGCTGAGTGATTGGACCGCTGCCAACAGACACAAGCTCATTCTTGCTAAATGTTTAAGAGCAAAGCCAGAAAAGGCTTCATACTAGACAAAGCTGACAGCTGCTCAATGAAATATGCCCTGAATTGTGAAGTAATGTTTATTCTCTGTCCCCCTGTAAATAAACAGGGAAAAAAATAATAGAACAATCCTTTGTTTAAAAGGATTTGTTGGCGGCACAGCGATACTGCTGCTGCCTCACTGCGCCAGAGACCTGGCTTCCATCTTGACCATGGGTGCTGTCTGTATGCTATTTGAACGTTCTTCCTGTGACCATGTGGGTTTTCTCAGGGTGCTCCGGTTTCCTCCCACACAGGTTTGTAGGTTAATTGCCTTCTGTAAATTGCCCCTAGTGTGTAGGATAGTGCTAGCGTATGGGGTGGACATGGTGGGCTGAAGGGCCTGTTTCAGCGCTGTATCTCTAGGTTCTAAATGTTTCACGTAACTGCACGCAGGAGCTATAGTGAAATAAATACACCATGACATTACCTTGTTGACCTGCGTGACCACAGCATCGACAACCTCTCCCTTAAAGGGGCGGAAAACAATGGCCTTGTACTTGACAGGGTACAGCACAAATCCCCGTCCGGGCTGAATGACGCCTGCACCAATGTTGTCTATGGTAGTGACTGCGATGACAAATCCATACCTGCAAAATCAAGGAACAAAAACTTAATGTTGTAGTTTACAACACGGTTTGGAAGGATATGGACCAAACGCGGGCAGGTGGGACTAGTATAGCTGGAACGTGTTGGTCAGTGTGTTGGCAAGTTGGACTGAAGGGCCTGTTTCCACATTCTATCACGTTATGATGGCTCGGCTACAGCTCGATTAGCAAGCTCAGTATAAAGTCCTATATTCGAACACAAAGAACTGGAGTAACTCAGCAGGTCAGGCAGCATCTCTGGAGGTCATGTGTAAGAAGGAACTGCAGATGCTGGTTTAAAGTGTAGATAGACACAATAAGCTGGAGTAACTCAGCAGGACGGGCAGCATCTCTGGAGAGAAGGAATCGGTGACTTTTCGGGTCTCGATCTCTGAAGAAGGGTCTCGACCCGAAACGTCACCCATTCCTTCTCTCCAGAGATGCTGCCTGTCCTGCTGAGTTACTCCAGCTTTATGTCTATCTCTGGAGGTCATGATCCTACTAGTTCCACTGTTCGCATCCTTGTACCCTCATCGTTAGCACATCTTCCCCAGTCAACAATGGGCTATTGTGGGCTCCACCCTTCCTGAGGTCATCTGTTGCCATCCCTGTTTTGTTCTGGCCTTCCCTATCTTTCAGTCTGAAGAAGGGTTCCGAACTGAACCGAAACGTCACCTATTCCTTTTCTCCAGAGATGCTGCCTGACCCGCTGAGGTACTTCAGCATTTTGTGTCTATGGACTGGTGACATTTTGGGTTAGTAAGTAAGTAAGTAAGTACATTTTATTTATATAGCACGTCTTGAAACCAAAGTGCTTTACATAGAAAAAATCATTAATTAGGTTTCCGTACACCCATTTTTTAAATGACAACACATTATAGAATTCCACATGAATCCAAAATTCAATTGTGGGGAAAGGCACCAGAAAGTTCAGTCCTCAGGGTTGGGACCCTTCTCCGGACCTTTTAAGTCTGAAGAATTGTCCCAGTCTGAAATGTCGCCTATTGCGTCTGAAAAAGGGTCCCGACCCGAGATGTCATCTATTGCATCTGAAGGGAGGTTTGACCCGAAAAGTTGCTTTCCTGTGTCCTCCAGAGATGCTGCCCAGAGACCTGCTGAGTGACTCCAACACTTTGTGTTCTATGCAAGATTCCATTGGCTGCGGTTCCTTGTGTTTCCAAAGTCCTACATTAGTTTGGTTCGATCGGCAGGCTCGGAATAAAGCCCACACAATATAAACAGAATATAATATAAGCAGCCACAGATTCCTTCAAAGCAGATGAAGCCCATGGCGTTTGTGTTGGCTATTCCTGCTCTTTCCCTGCCATCTTATAATTAAAAAAGAGCCTCATGGATTCCAAAAGTTTGAACAAGTTTTATCTTGTCGATATTTAAATATGGTAACCTCATAAAAGACTGGGTGGAACATGGAGGACACATACATTTTAACCTCCATTCCCAATCCCGTACGGACCTTTCTGTCCTGGGCCTCCACCATTGCCAGAGTGAGGCCACACACAAACTGGAGGAACAGGACCTCATAGACGCTACCCAAGGCAGCTTACAACCCAACAGAATAAATGTTGATGTCTCCAACTGTACATCAACTCTACAAAACAGCTCCCCATCTTCCCAAACTCCCCCCTCCTCCTCCTCCTCCACTTATATTCCTTCCCCATGCTCCACAATTAGCTCGTCAATCCTCTAGCGTCACGATTTGCAACTCTCTAATCTTTTTGTCTCACACTTTGTGTGTTCATCTCTGGCCTTTGTCCAACGTTCTGCCTATCCAAACCCCCTGCGGCCAAGCTCATTTACGACCTGCAAGAATTTGACCTGGCCCTCCACTCTTCTAACTTTCTTTCCACCCACCCCTGCAATCAATCTGAAGGGTCCCAACCTGAAACATCACATGTCCGTGTTCTCCAGAAACGATGCCTGACCCGCTGAGTTTCCCCAGCATTTTGTGTTCCCCCCCCCCCCAATAGAAACAGGCCTTCTGTGGTCATAAATTATATCACCTTTAGTCCTGGCTTGACTTTAGACTTTACAGCGCAGACACAGGCCCTTGGCCCCCGTGCCCGCACCAACCAACAATCACTCCATACACTAACACTCTCCTACACAGTAGGAACAATTTTACCAAAGCCCATTAACCTACATATCTACCAAGCCAATTAACCTGCAAACCAGCATGTCTTCAGAATGTGGAAGGAAACCGGAGCACCCGGAGAACATACAAACTCCATACAGACAGCACCCGTAGCCAGGATCGAACCAAAGTCTCTAGCGCTGTAAAGCAGCAACTCGTCCGGCTGCACCACTGGGCCTCCCTGGTAGATGGCCCACGCAAAAGGCTTGCTCAGGCAATGGTCGACCCTGATAAAACAGCATCAGACACTTTTGCAGATGAGACAATATATGTTTTGTGCACAAAAAGACACAAAGTGCTGGAGTAACTTGATGGGTCAGGCAGCATCCTTGAAGAACATGGAGAGGTGACATTTCAGATTGGGACTCTTCTTCACATTGAAACGTTCCCAAAATGTCACCTATCCATGTTCTCCAGAGAGGTTGCCTGACCCACAGAGTTACTCCAGCACTTTGTGCCTTTCCTTGTTAAACGAGCACCAGCAGTTCCTTGTTTCTATATTTTTTGGGCAGACACAGTTTTGTATAAGGATTTTAAACCGGAACATAGTGCTGGAGTAACTCAGCAGGTCAGGCAGCATCAGCAGAGGACATGAATAGCTGATGTTTCAGGTCAAGGCCTTTCTTCAGTTACTCCAGCACTTTGTGTTCAATACAAGCTCTGTGAGGAATCTGCAGTTTCTTGCGCCTCCATTATAAACAGGACTGGTTGTTCACTCACTTTCCAGTGCAGGTTCCTTCCACCTCAGTGAAGAGCTTCTGTTTGACGGTATTGAGGAGATTAGGGCCAAAGTATCGAGGGTGAAGGAGGATCTCATGTTCCAAAGAAATCTGTATTTACAAGGAAAGAAAAACATGGCAAGGTTAAAAATCAATATTTTCAAGGGGCTTCAGAAAGTTTTATAAGACAGCAAACAAATATAGTCACACAGGCTGGATTTTCAGGAAGGACTGCATCACCCATGCTGGGAGGGGAGGAGATGCCAACCTGTCAGAAGTGGTCCACAGATTCAAACAGGAATTCCAGATTGTTTTTGCAAATGTGGCACGGTGGCGCAGCAGGTAGAACTGCTGCCTAACAACGTCAGAGACCCGGGTTCGATCCTGACTACGGGGGCTTGGCTGTACGGAGTTTGTACGTTCTCCCCATGACCTGCGTGGGTTTTCTCCGGGATCTCTGGTTTCCTCCCACACTCCAAAGTCCTACAGGTGTGCAGGTTAATCGGCTTGGTATAATTGTAAATTGTCCCTAGTGTGCGTGGGATCGCTGGTCGGCACGGACTCACTGGGCCGAAGGGTCTGTTTCTGCACTGTATCTCCAAAACAAAATAAACTAAACCAGTGGGGGATGGTGGCATTGCTGGAGGTGCCTACAATTCCCGGAGACATTAACCCCACATGATTCCTCAAAAATTCTTCAAATTGGGGCTGCATATTCTGGATTTAATGTGAAGATACCGAGACCTAAATAAATAAGCTGCTCTCAGTGATATTGAAGAGCAGTATTGCAGATGGAGTTAATGGTTCTCAACAACAACTCCTGTACTTCTGTATTTGTACTTGTATCTGTACTTCACCCTGTCTCAGAAAAGCAGCTAGCATGATCAAAGACTAGTCCCACCCTGGTCATTCTTTCTTCTCCCCGTTCACTTCCGGCACACGGTACAGAAGCTCCACCAGGCTCGGGAACCGTTTCTTGCCCTCCATTATCAGGCTTCCGAACGTTACTTCCATAAACTAGGGTATTGTTCGATTCACAAATGCCCGATTATCGAGTGCCCTCCATAATGTCCGGGACAAAGACAATATTTATTTATTTATTTGCCTCTGTACTCCACAATTTGAGATTTGTAATAGAGAGGAAAAAAAATCACATGTGATTAAAGTGCACATTGTCAGATTTTATTAAAGGGTATTTTTTTTACATTTAGGTTTCGCCATGTAGAAATTACAGCTGTGTTTATTCATAGTCCCCTCACTTCAGGGCACCATAGTGTTTGGGACCCATAGCTTTACAGGTGTAATTGCTCAGGTGTATTTAATTGCCTCCTTAATGCAGGTATAAGAGAGCTCTCAGCACCTAGTCTTTCCTCCAGTCTATCCATCACCTTTGGAAACTTTTATTGCTGTTTATCAACAGCAGACTGGAGTCAAGCTGTAAGTAGGTGTGAAGTGTTGGTTGGGGAGGGGGTACCAGGGTTAAGTTTCTGTTTATCGAACCAGCAGTAGAACTCGTTCAGGTCGTTGGTTAGCTGACGATTGTTCAAAGAGAGGGGGACTTTCCTCTTGTAGCTGGTGATTTATTTCAAACCCTTCCAAACTGAAGAAGAGTCACTCGCTGAGAACTTCTCAGAGTACCTTTCCTTGGCAGCTCTGATTCCTCTGCACCTGGATGGTACAGAAGCATATCCCACCGCCTCTTGATTTCCCCGCTGCCTCCACTTTGCGGTCTGCTCTGTGGTGTTGGAAGCCAGCCACTTGCAGCGCGCTGTCCGGGGTCGACTCACACAGCCAGGTCTCGGTGAAGCACAGGGCAGCAGCTCGAGAGAAATCCTTGTTTGTCCGGTGCAGGAGTTGCAGTTCGTCCACTTTGTTATTGAGAGAACGTACGTTTGCCAGGAATACGCTCGGGAGTGGAGTGCGTGATCCTCGTCGCTGGTGTCGAGTGAGTGCTCCAGAGCGCTTCTCACGGGTCCTCCTCTGTCTCAAGACCTTGTACGCAGTTACAGCCCTGCCGACGAGTATGTCCAACTAATCCAACGAGGGAGGGAAATCTGGAACAATGTTTGGAGGTACCGGATGTCCGATGTTTATGAGTACCTCTCTCATGAAAATGATCTTTGTAGGGTTTTCACAGACGGCACAAATGAACAAACACATACAAAACAGCAAGGAGCAGTACACCGTGGCTGCCATCGTCAGCGCCACACTGTACCTTCCCCTTTGCTCTATCTATTGAACTGATTGTATCTATGTATGGCATATCTGATCTGTTTTGAATGCATGCAAAACAAAGCTTTTCACTGTACCTCAGTACATGTGACAATAATAAACCTAAACCTAAACTTAAAATCTCCAAACTGACAAACTGAAGTAAAAAACAATTGTTTCACGAGTGTCATTGAGGGGGAGGAAAACAGCTTGGCCCATTTGCAACTTTAAAGCCAGAGTAATGTTTCTTGGGAGCTCCACACAACACCAGTTGAAATTTATAAGGCAGCTGATTTCCATCTACAGCATAAAAGAATTACCAGAAGTATTGAAAACACAGAATGCACCGGGGACTTCAATGCCATGAACAAAGTGCAGCTGAAGCAGGGTTTTGCCAGACTAGGTGTTCTGCAAGGGGAGAGCATAAATACTCGTGATGACTTAGTATTTGTTACTTGGTATTTGTTCTCATCAATCTACCTGTAGCAAATGCATCTGTCCGTGAAAGCAGTGATAAGAACACAGCACTAAGCAGACAAAGTGGCACCTTCTATTGGGCTGCATGGCACCACTACCTGGGGCTAATCTCAGAGTCAGAGTGTTACAGCATGGAACCAGGCTCTTCGGCCCAACTCGCCCGTGCTGACCAAGTTGCCTACCTGAGCATTGCCTGCATTTCACCCAACCCCCTCCAAATCATTGCTATTCACGTACTTCTCCAGATGTTCTTTAAACACTGTCTCTCCCACTAACCCCACCAGCTAGTTCCATGTGTCCACTTGTGAAAAACGTTCCACTTCGGAGACCCTTGAAATCTTTTCCCTTTCACCGTAAACCTCCATCAGCTTCAGGTGAACAGGTAATTTCATTGCACCTTACTGTATATGACAATAAATTAATTTGATTTTTTTTAAATACAGCATGGAAACTGGCCCACGCTGACAATAGACACAAAATGCTGGAGTAACGGAGCGTGACAGGAAGTGTCTCCGGAGAGAAGGAATGGATGGCGTTTGGGGTCGAGATCCTTCTTCAGACGAATCACCCATTAACATTAGTTCTATATTATCCCACTTTTGCATCCACCTACACATTAGGGATAGAGAGATGTATATGTATGTCTATATATGTGTGTGTGTGTGTGTGTGTGTGTGTGTATGCATGTACCTGTATATATATATATGTCTGTGTGTGTGTAAATTAAATTGAATACACACACGCACATATATATATATATACACACACACACACATATATACACAAACGCACACATATATCACACACACACATCAATCTCACACACACCGCACATCAATCTCACACATACATACATCACACTCAATCACACACACCAATCACACACACAATCACACTCACACACATACATCACACTTACACATCTCACACACATACATCACACTCACACATCTCACACACACATACATCACTCACACACACACACACATCAATCTCACACTCACATACACCAATCTCACACACACACCCACACACTCATCAATCTCACACACATCGCACTCACACTTCAATCTCACACACACGCACTCATCAATCTCACACACATCACACTCACACACACATCAATCTCACATACACACATCACACTCAAACACACACCAATCACACACACAAACATCAATCTCACACACACACACATCAATCACACACACACATCCATCATACTCACACACACACCAATCTCACACACCACACATACATCACACACACGCCAATCTCACACATACATCACCCATACATACATCACTCACAATAATAGTGCATATTAACAAAACCAACGCCTCCAAGTCTATGTAGTTGGGAGCTTATTTGTAGGCAGTAGTGACCAAAGATGATATATCTTTGGGTAGTGATGACAGTGACTGTGTTTGTGGGGAAGCCGCTGCTCCTCAACCTGCACCTTCACCTTAGTTTTCAGCAAAGATACTTTGGTGTCCAGGCCGCTTTCCCTGAAGCTGAAAGCAGAAAACTCGCCGATCGACCGACCGACCGTCCCCGTCTTCGTTGCAGATCGATTGAATTGCATCAAACAATCAATAGATAGATAGATAGATCGATAAATAACCGAAGTGTACTCACGTGGTAAAACATTGTCGACTCTGTGAGGAAGGCGCCGGTTTAACGAACTCGCCGCGCGCCTCGTCCCGGCCCGCGCTCTCGGGCCTGCGCGATGACGCAGGGTCGTCAGTGTCAGCGTCAGCGTGGTGACGTAAAGCCCAACCGCCCGCCCTCTGCCGCGCTCTCGGGCCTGCGCGATGACGCAGGGTCGTCAGTGTCAGCGTCAGCGTGGTGACGTAAAGCCCAACCGCCCGCCCTCTGCCGCGCTCTCGGGCCTGCGCGATGACGTAGACCGCGTCGGCGTGGTGACGTAGAGCCCAACCGCCCGCCCTCTGCCGCGCTCTCGGGCCTGCGCGATGACGCAGGGTCGTCAGTGTCAGCGTCAGCGTGGTGACGTGGTGCCCAACCGCCCGCCCTCTGCCGCGCGAGCCGAGCCCGTTGACCTTCCCGCCCATTTTCTCCCTCCTCCTCCTCCTCCGCCGCCGCCATCTTCTCCTTCCTCCCCTCACGGCGACAGCTCGACGCCCGGAGACTCCCGCCCGACAGCCAAGAGTTGAGAGATCAAACAAGTACCATCATAGCGCTGAGTGATGCTCTTACCTTGAGCTTTTCAGCGTGTACTAGTCAAGTCAAGTGAGTTTATTGCCATGTGTCCCTGATATAACCATATAACATAGAAAATAGGGGCAGGAGTAGAGGCCATTCGGCCCTTCGAGCCTGCACCGTCATTCAATATGATCATGGCTGATCATCCAACTTAGTATCCCATCCCTGCCTTCCCTCCATACATAGAAATTAGGTGCAGGAGTAGGCCATTCGGCCCTTCGAGCCTGCACCGCCATTCAATATGATCATGGCAGATCATCCAACTCAGTATCCTGTACCTGCCTTCTCTCCATACCCCCTGATCCCTTTAGCCACAAGGGCCACATCTAACTCCCTCTTAATATAGCCAATGAACTGGCCTCAACTACCCTCTGTGGCAGAGAATTCCACAGATTCACCACTCTCTGTGTGAATTTTTTTTTCCTCATCTCGGTCCTAAAGGATTTCCCCCTTATCCTTAAACTGTGTGACCCCTTGTCCTGGACTTCCCCAACATCGGGAGCAATCTTCCTGCATCTAGCCTGTCCAACCCCTTAAGAATTTTATAAGTTTCTATAAGATCCCCTCTCAATATCCTAAATTCTAGAGAGTATAAACCAAGTCTATCCAGTCTTTCTTCATAAGACAGTCCTGACATCCCAGGAATCAGTCTGGTGAACCTTCTCTGCACTCCCTCTATGGTAATAATGTCCTTCCTCAGATTTGGAGACCAAAACTGTACGCAATACTCCAGGTGTGGTCTCACCAAGACCCTGTACAACTGCAGTAGAACCTCCCTGCTCCTATACTCAAATCCTTTTGCTATGAAAGCTAACATACCATTCGCTTTCTTCACTGCCTGCTGCACCTGCATGCCTACTTTCAATGACTGGTGTACCATGACACCCAGGTCTCGCTGCATCTCCCCTTTTCCTAGTCGGCCACCATTTAGATAATAGTCTGCTTTCCTGTTTTTGCCACCAAAATGGATAACCTCACATTTATCCACATTATACTGCATCTGCCAAACATTTGCCCACTCACCCAGCCTATCCAAGTCACCTCCTGATCCCTTTAGCCACAAGGGCCACATCTAACTCTAGGGCATATTATTACAGAACAAATAATAATAATAATAATAATACATTTTATTTATGGGCGCCTTTCAAGAGTCTCAAGGACACCGTACAAAAATTTAGCAGGTAGAGGAAAAACATGTAAGGGGAATGAAATAAATAGTAGAGACATGACTAGTACACAAAGTAAAGACAGAATACAATTCAAAACACAATATGAGGCAATTAATGCACAGATGAAAAGGGAGGGGGACGTGGGGCTAAGGATAGGCAGAGGTGAAGAGATGGGTCTTGAGGCGGGACTGGAAGATGGTGAGGGACAAGGAATTGCGGATCAGTTGGGGGAGGGAGTTCCAGAGCCTGGGAGCTGCCCTGGAGAAGGCTCTGTCCCCAAAACTGCTGAGGTTGGACTTGTGGATGGAGAGGAGACCGGCTGATGTGGATCTGAGGGACCGTGGGGGTTGGTAGATGATGACAGATGATGAGGATATTTATAGGCAACGACACATGCTGTATGTACAGGCAAATATTCTCTTGCGTAAATTTGGTGCGTGTGCAGATGTGGTGAAGATGTCGCTATTTAGAGCATACTGCACACCACTCTACACTGCACAACTCCCAGGCTCTGGAACTATGGAAAGACAAGTATGCAGAGACTAAAGGTGGCATATAACACTGCTAAGGCAACCTAGATGGCGTAGTGCCAGTAATATGTTTGTGGCTGCAGGAGTCAGTACTTTAGAAGCTATCCTAAGACACCACATGTATAAATTCATTTGCAGGATAAATGACTAAAAATGTGCTTATTGTGGCCTTGTCAAACATAAGGGTTAGCACTACACGCTACGAATCCCAGCTGTGGAGACACTGGTATCGTTGTCTCGTTGTAGGACATTGATCATTTTTTAATCTGGATTTTTAACTTATGTATTGTGGGGGGTTTTTAAATATAAATTATGATGTTTTTATAAGTGATATACCAAGATTTTATATGTATTTATAATATTTGATATGCAATGCATTTTTAATGTAATGTTGCCCCTTGTCTGGACCTTGAGTCCGTAATAAGTTTATTATTATTATTATTATTATTATTATTATTATTATTATTATTATTATTATTATTATTATTATTATTATTATTGTCATGTGTCTCCTAATCTGAGGAAGGACATTCTTGCCATAGAGGGAATACAGAGAAGGTTCACCAGATTGATTCCTGGGATGTCAGACAAGGATGTCAAAAATTCCTGTTTTTTTGTTTGTAGGGGATATGGTCTTTTAATGTGGGGGGGTTGGTGTTACTTTATTTATAGGTCCCTACCTGGTCGGTGTGGCAGCCTTTTTTCCGGGCTGCCCGTCGACCCGTCGTCGTGGCCTACCAGCGGGCTTGGAGCGCCGTTTCTTGGCGGGAACCACCCAGCACCTCGGCCTGCGTGGCGGCACTGCATTGGAGCGCTGGAGCGGAGCGGAGCGGGCGATGCCTTGCCTGGGTCGCCGCGCTGGAGCTCTGGCGAGCTGGACCGCCGTAAGCAACATCTCCGGGCTGCGGGTTTGCGGAGCGGAGAGGCGGCGTGCAGAGAGACGGCGTGCGTAGAGGCGGCAAGGCGGCAGTGAGGAGAGCGGGGCGCCGACTTTTTCATCTGGAGCCTAGGAGCGCCAAACCGGCGCGGCCTTGTCGGCTTCGGCAGCCGAGGGCTCCAACCAAGAAGCGGCCGTTCCAAGTGGCCCAGCCGCCGAAAGGACTCTCCCGACGCCGGGGCAAGACCACCCGGTGAGAACGGCCAGGGACATCGGGCCTCCGTAGAGGCAACTGCGGTGGCCCCAATAGGCCTGACTTTGGGGTGAACATGGGGTGGGGACTGGACATTGTGCCTTCCTCCACAGTGCTATCCACTGTGGGGGGATGATTTTTTTTTGTCTAACTGTAGTCTTGTAGGTCTGTGTCCAAGATGGCTGCCGTGAAGAGAGAGTGGACGCTGGCGCGATTTGGTTGCCGCTGCTCTCTCTTCACACTGTGTTTTTGATTTTCTGTTTTTGGATTGAATTCTGTTTTTAATTTGTGTCATTGTGATGTCTTTAATTACTTGTTTTACTCCGATTATATGTTTTTATTCCGATTACTATGTAAGGTGTCCTTGAGATTTTGTATGAAAGGCGCCCATTAAATATAAAATTTATTATTATTATTATTATGTCAGGACTTTCATATGTAGAAAGACTGGATAGACTTGGCTTGTACACGCTAGAATTTAGAAGATTGAGGGGGGATCTTATAGAAACTTACAAAATTCTTAAGGGGTTGGACAGGCTAGATGCAGGAAGATTGTTCCCGATGTTGGGAAAGTCCAGAACAAGGGGTCACACAGTTTAAGGATAAGGGGGAAATCTTTTAGGACCGAGATGAGGAAAACATTTTTCACACAGAGAGAGTGGTGAATCTGTGGAATTCTCTGCCACAGAAGATAGTTGAGGCCAGTTCATTGGCTATATTTAAGAGGGAGTTAGATGTGGCTAAAGGGATCAGGGGGTAAGGAGAGAAGGCAGGTACAGGATACTGAGTTGGATGATCAGCCATGATCATATTGAATGGCGGTGCAGGCTCGAAGGGCTGAATGGCCTACTCCTGCACCTATTGTCTATGTTTCTATGTGTCCCTGATATAACCATATAACATATAACCATATAACAATTACAGCACGGAAACAGACCATCTCGGCCCTACAAGTCCATGCCGAACACTTATTCTCCCCTAGTCCCATCTACCTGCACTCAGACCATAACCCTCCATTCCTTTCCCATCCATATACCTATCCAATTTATTTTAAAATGATAAAATCGAACCTGCCTCCACCACTTCCACTGGCAGCTCATTCCACACAGCTACCACTCTCTGAGTAAAGAATGATAGGACAATGAAATTCTTGTTTTGCTTCAGCACAACAGAACATAGTAGGCATTGACTACAGAACAGATCAGTGTGTCCATATACCATTATATAAATATATACACACATGAATAAATAAACTGATAAAGTGCAAATAACAGATAATGGGTTATTAATGTTCAGAGTTTTGTCCGAGCCAGGTTTAATAGCCTGATGGCTGTGGGGAAGTAGGTATTCCTGAACCTGGACGTTGCTGTCTTCTGGCTCCTGTACCTTCTACCTGAAGTTAGCGGGGAGATGAGTGTGTGGCCAGGATGGTGTGGGTCCTTGATGATGCTGCCAGCCTTTTTGAGGCAGCGACTGCGATAAATCCCCTCGATGGAAGGGAGGTCAGAGCCGATGATGGACTGGGCAGTGTTTACTACTTTTTGTAGTCTTTTCCGCTCCAGGGCGCTCAAGTTGCCGAACCAAGCCACGATGCAACCGGTCAGCATGCTCTCTACTGTGCACCTGTAGAATTTAGAGAGTCCTCCTTGACAAACCGACTCTGTAATCTCAGGAAGTAGAGGCGCTGATGTGCTTTCTTGATAATTTCATTAGTGTTCTCGGACATTTCAGTATTAAGTTCTACATTTCTGTATTATGTTCTACATTTCAGTGTTAACTTTATTGTCATTTCACCGAGTACTTGCATACACAGAAGAAACGAAAAATTGTTTCTCATCAGTTTTTGCCAGTGCAATTGAGAAAACCAGAAATAAATACATACAACTTAAAAATTATCATATCTAAAATAGTCCTAAAATTGAACTAAAAACAGACATTCAAACCGAACAGTGACTTTACGTTGACAGGTGTCTAGCTGTCAAGGTTTGGGCGAGGTTAGATGTGAGGGTGTATGTGTATAGGGAGGGGACACAGTCATTAACCATTTTCATTACTTGTGGGAAGAAGCTGTTTAGCATCCTACATCAAGATCTAGATCCTACAGCACGGAAACAGGCCCTTCGGCCCACCGAATATACATACGTGCCGATCAGCGATCACCCCGTACACTAACACTATCCTACACACAAATTAGGGACAATTTATATTTAAACACACACAGGGTTTGAAGAAGGGTCTCGACCTGAAATGTTACCCATTCCTATCCAGAGATGCTGCCTGTGTTACTCCAGCTTTTCGTGTCTATCAGTTTTGGTCTCCTAATTTGAGGAAGGACATCCTTGTGATTGAGGCAGTGCAGCGTAGGTTCACGAGATTGATCCCCGGGATAGCGGGACTGTCATATGAGGAAAGATTGAAAAGACTGGGCTTGTATTCACTGGAGTTTAGAAGGATGAGGGGGAAATCTTATAGAAACATATAAAATTATAGAAGGACTGGACAAGCTAGATGCAGGAAAAATGTTCCCAATGTTGGGCGAGTCCAGAACCAGGGGCTACAGTCTTAGAATAAATGGGAAGCCATTTAAGACTGAGGTGAGAAAAAACTTTTTCACCCAGAGAGTTGTGAATTTATGGAATTCCCTGCCACAGAGGGCAATGGAGGCCAAGTCACTGAATGGATTTAAGAGAGAGTTAGATAGAGCTCTAGGGGCTAGTGGAATCAAGGGATATGGGGAGAAGGCAGGTACTGGTTATTGATTGGGGACGATCAGCCATGATCACAATGAATGGCAGTGCTGGCTCGAAGGGCCGAATGAGCTCCTGCACCTATTTTCTATGTTTCTGGTTTCTATGTTTCAGTTTAAACCCGCATCTGCAGTTCCTTCCTATATATATAGATCATTGTTAGCTGGGAGAAGGTAACAACAAAGTAAAATGAGATAACATATAGTCGGAGACAGCAAGACTGGTCGGAGAACTGGGGAGGGATGGAGTGAGAGAGAGGATGAGATATACACACACACACATATATATACATAAATATACATAACTACGTACTTTCCCCTGCAACCGCAGGAGATACAACACCTGTCCCCATACCTCCTCCGCTCGACTCGGTCCAAGGATCCAAACTGCCCATTCAGGTGAGGCAGAGGTTCACTTGCGCCTCCTCCAACTTCATCTACTGTATCCCTGTTCCAGGTGTGGACTCTTGGTTCTTGGTTACTTGGTCCTCCAAAATATTCCAACTGGAATTTAAACTGGAGGTGGTGAAGGGAGGGATTAAGCCAGAAAGGGTTATTGGGAATTGACTAGGTTATTGTATATCGGCGAGACCAAGCGCAGGCTCAGCGATCGTTTCGCTGAACACCACTGCTCAGTCCACCTAAAGCTACCTGATCTCTCGTTTGCTAAACACTTCAACTCCCCCTCCCATTCCCAATCTGGCCTGGGCCTCCATTGTCAGAATGAGATCCAGCACAAATTGGAAGAACAGCACCTCATATTTCGCTTGGTCAGCTCACACCCCAACGGTATGAACATTGAATTCTCTAAGTAACCCTTGCTTTCCCTCTGTCCGTCCCTCCCCTTCCCAGTTCTCCAAACAGTCTTACTGTCTCTGACTACATGTCTTCTCAGTTGTTACCTTCTTCCAGCTAACAATGATCTATCTATTCTACATTTTCCTTCATCTCCATTCCCTTTGTCCTATTTGCATACCTTACACCTCCTTATCTATGTGACAACAGTCTGAAGAACGGTCTCAACCCGAAACGCCATTAATTCCTTCTCTACAGAGGTGCTGCCTGTCCTGCTGAGTTACTCCAGCATTTTGTGTCTACACACAAATGTTCATTTATATACTAGACCAAGTGCAGACCCGTTGGGTCTGTTCCCCCAACGTGCGGTTGTGGGGGGGGAGGCGGCATGCAGCGTCACACACACTAACTATCCCCCCCCCCCCACTCACGCTAATTACCCCCCTTGATATTATATGAATATCATTCATTTGCTCCTTTTACCCCATAAACACCCTATCTACTGACGCATAGCCCCCAACTTGCAGTCACCTAGGGGGGGGGGGGGGCGGGGGTAGAGAGTGAGGGCAGAGAGAGAAGGGGCAGAGACAGAGAGAGAGACAGAGACACAGAGAGAGGGGCAAGAGGGAGAGGGGGGTGGAGTGGAGGAGAAGAGGGAGGGTGGGTGAGGGGAGAAAGGTGGGGGAGGAGAGAGAGAGGGTGAGAGTGAGGGGGAGAGAGAGGTGGGGAACAGGGAGGGGGAGGGAGGGTGGAGGGTAGGGGGTGTGGAGGGGAGGGGGTTTAGGGGGGTGGGGGAGGCGGGGAGAGAGGGGAAAGAGGGGGAGAGAGAGGGTGGGGAGCAGGGAGGGGGAGGGAAGGGGGTAGGGGTGTGTGGAGGGGAGGGGGGTTTAGGGGAGGAATGGTGGGGGAGGGGAGGGGGGGAGAAAAAGAGGGGAGAGAGCGGGGAGGAGAGGGAGGGGGGAGAGGAGAAGGCGGGCGAGGTGGGGAGGGGAGAGGAGGGGAGAGGAAAGGGGGGAGGGGGGGGGGAGAACCTAAAAAAGACATTTTAGAACCAAAAAAGACACATTCTGCAAGCATTGTAGAACCAAAAGAGACACTTTTTGCAAACATTTTAGAACCAATAGACACTTTTTGCAAACATTTTAGAACCAATAGACACATTCTGCAAGCGTTTTAGAACCACTAAGGACACTTACATTTGAGTAGACATGTGTTCAGTGTTATTCACAGCTCAGAGAAACGTGACCCTCTGCCTTCCTCCATCTTGAAGAGACTATGAGGCACACCACTTCCTGGTTTTATAGTCCCTCCCCCCCTGCCGCCAGCAGGGGCAGCAGAGAGAATGGGGAATTTTGTAAAAACATTAATATCTCTGTCATTTTTCATCGACGGGAAAAATCCTCGGCACACATACGGCGGAGGGGGGCTCTGAGCAAGGTGGCCAAAAATGACAGCCGTAGGTGGCGGCGTTCTCTCGGAAATCGTAGCACAGATGGCCAAAACCGGTCAAGAACAGACTTTTAGTAATGTAGATATACACACACACAGATTTTTCCAACGACATGTAACCCTTGCATCCCCTCTCTCCCACACACACAGGCCATTTAACCTACAAACCTGTACGTCTTTGTAGTGTGGGAGGAAAACGAAGATCCCGGAGAAAACCCACGCGGTCACAGAGAGAACGTGCAAACTCTGTTCGGACACCACCCATGGTCAGGATCGATCCCGGTTCTCTGGCACTGAGGCAGCAGCTCTACCGTGCCACCCTCATTCAAGTCAGCCAAGCATTCCTGGCAAAAGAAGGTACCGTATTTCCCGGCGTAGAAGATGCTATTTTATACCCTAAAATAAGGCCCAAAAAATTACCTGCGTCTTGGAGGCCGAAGGTTAGGCCTATAGCAGGGGTGTCAAACTCATTTTAGGTCACGGGCAAAATGTGACTTCATGCCCGCTCTGGCATCGGGGAAATAATTCCACGGGCCGGATCGGACCTCTTCAAAATAACCCAACGGGGATCTTATCAAATGACTTGCTATAGTCCTTATAGACCTCCTGGTTTGCTTTGATCAATCCTCTTGGTTATCGCTTCAAAAAACTCTTAGCAGATTTGTGAAGCACGATTTCACACACACAAAACTGTGTTGACTAACCCTAGACTAAATCAGTCTATGCAAATGCTGAGAGATCCCATCACTTAGAATCAGCTCCAGTAACTTACCCATCACTGAGGTCAGGCTCACCAGCCTGTAGTTCCCTGGTTTCTCCTTGCTGCCCTTCTCAATAGCAGTGCAATATTAGCCATCCTGCGTTCTTCATTAGTCAGGATGTTGAGTTTAGGGGTTGGTATGTTATGCTACATATGTACAGGACGTCGATGAAGCCACATTCAAGTGGCTTCATCGAGGCTCCTTGTGCGGTTCCGAATAAATTTCAAGATCCTCCTCTATGTCTACAAAGCCCTCAATGGGCTTGCCCCACCTACATTAAAAGTCTTCTCACCCACCATTCCACCTCCAGCTCCCTCAGATCGGCCGACTTGGGGTTGCTGAATATCCCGCGGTCTCGGCATAAGCTCAGGGGCGACCGCGCCTTTGCAATTGCAGCTCCTAGACTGTGAAACAGCATCCCCCTTCACATCAGAACTGCCCCCTCCATCGACTCCTTTAAATCTAGACTAAAAACTTATCTGTACTCCCAAGCCTTTCTTGACGTCCTCTGAGCGAGGGCTATATGTATATATGTATGTAGTTTGTTTGTTTATACTATTCTTATAACAAATGTAAAGCACTTTGGCCAACAAGAGTTGTTTTTTAAAGGTGCTATATATAGCAATGTTACAAAATTTTGAGATTTTAAAAATCAAGTCTGTAATTTATCCCATCAGATAAAGCATAAAAATAAGTTTAATTTGACACCTAATTCACTTTCATATCTCAAGTATTTAAAAAGTTATGGCCATTTTCATACTGGGAAATGAGCATCTTGTTCCCTATTGATTTTCTATGGACATAACAAAAAAGCTGTGATCGTGAACAGTCAAAAGCCCATAACTTTCTTAAAAATTAAGAGAACTGAATGAAATTTTCAGTTATCATAGATTGAAGCATTCTGAAACAAATATAAAATAATCTTACTTGGATGACCTGAAATTAAAGCATATAATTAGTTAGTTACCTAATTGTAGCTAATTTCAGACTTCAATTACTAGATCTAAACATCTATCCATTTCTTAATAAATGATTAACATTTTTAAATAGCCTAAATAAATGTCCAAATAATATTCACAAATAATTCACAATAAAACATGATTTTTAAATCTCATTTACATTAATTTATAGGCCAAATGGAAGGAATTTAGTGTTTAATTGCTGTAAATAAATGCCCATTTAAATCAGCTTTCCAGTGGGTCCCTGTGGAACGCGCTGGTTTAGAACGTTCACATTGCGGTAGATTTGTGCCCCAAATGCCGAGAAAAATACTGCGCGATATAATGGGCCCAAATTGAGCTACTCGCAATATTAAACTTAGTATAAAGGGATCTTTAGAAGCCCTTTTTAATGTAAAAATATACAACCTAACTTCTGCTATTTGCTTTATGAGACCCTGCGGTTGCTGGCGGTCGCGGGTTTAGAGATTGATTTTTAAACTACTATAACTATTATTCAAGGCCTTTAAACCTAATAATAGCTTTTGCGACGGGGTCTTCCAGCGATTTTTCGTTAATAATTAACTAGGCTGAACATTTTCGATTGGAACAGCTTAGAGAAAATCGCGTTTTAAACCCGCCCCCTCTAAACGGCGCCAAAATCGCGCACACCCTCAGCAGCAGATCTTCAACGACGCTTCAGGTAGGCTTTGCAACATACCTACTATATAAATAAATGTGACTTGACTTGACATTGAAATATTGTGTAGGAGCTTATCCATGTTGTCTAGAGATGCTGCCTGAACTGCTGAGTTACTCTAGCACTGGGTCCTTTTATGGTTTTTCAAGTTGTTGTTCAGATATTGTATAAATGTGATGAGGGTTTCTGTCACAGAGAGTCCCAAATCCCTACCAGTTGGTGAATAAAATAACTTCTTCTCAGCTTCCCTCTTGTACCAATTCAACTTAAATCTCTGCCTCAGTTGCTGACATTACACTAAGGGAAATTAATCCTTTCTATTCATCCTGTCTAGACCTCTTACAATTTTATACACTCAGTTAAATCTTTCCTCGGTCTCCTTTGCTCCAGCATAAACACTACCAGCGTGACCAATCTGGCCTCATAACTATAGTTCTGCAGCTCTGGCAGCTTTCTCATCATACTTCTTTGCACCCTTTCTCATTCCACAATGAATAGCCAGCAGAGGTTCTGTGTGTTCCCTTTTAAAAAGTTATGTTGAACCTTTATCTATCATATGGAATCCAAAATACCCCAATTACAGGAAAGATGTAATGGCTTTGAGAGGGTGCAGAAAAGGCTTAGTAGAGTGGTTTTGGTAGAGGAGAGACTTCAGTGAGTGGACTGGAGGTTGGGTTGTCTACCTTGGAATAGAGTCGGCTGAGAAGCAATTTGATGGAGGTGCCAAAATCATAAAAGATTGAGACAATTGAATAAAGAGAAATGTTTAGATTGGAGGAAAGATAAAACTGCAAAGGATTCAAATAATTGGCAAAAGAGGTAGGTGAAAAAAAGTTTCTGCAGCGAGTAGGCATTGCTTAGTTTAAGAAGGAACTGCAAATGCTGGAAAATCGAATGTAGACAAAAATGCTGGAGAAACTCAGCTAGTGAGGCAGCATCTATGGAGCGAAGGAAATAGGCGACGTTTCGGGTTGAGACCCTTCTTCGGACTGATGTGAGGGTGGGGGGGGGGGGCGGGGAGAGGAAAGGAAGAGGCGGAGACAGTGGGCTGGGGAAAGCTGGGAAGGGGAGGAGAAAACAGGGACTACCTGAAATTGAAGAAGTCAATGTTCATACCACTGGGGTGTAAAATGCCCAAGTGCTCCTCCAATTTACGGTGGCCCTCACTCAGGCCATGGAGGAGGCCCAGGACAGAAAGGTCGGATTCGGAATGATATGGGGAGTTGAAGTGCTGAGCCACCCTTAGTTTCGGCCCGAAACGTTGCCTATTTCCTTCGCTCCATAGATGCTGCTGCACCCGCTGAGTTTCTCCAGCTTTTTTGTGTATCATGATTCCTTGTGTTTATTGAGATACCGAACTCGCTTATTGGACTGACTCCATTGCTGTTGCCAGAAGCCAGGTTAGTTTGATTAGCAGAATGCTGTAACCCTTCTCTGATTCTTAGGAGAAGATGAAGGTCCAAGATCATGTGTTAGAACTGGGAACCAGAAAAATACAAGTTAGCTTACATTTATAAAAAAAATTGGGAAGAAATGGGTAAAACAAAGTAAATATCTGCTGGAGTAAGACTGAAAAAGATAATGTGGCATCCAGAAGTTGACAATGTTTCTTTGTTTATGTTATGTGTTGCTAATAGCAGGGCTCGGGGATAGTGCTGGAAAGGCCCCAGAAGGCAATGCTACATCAAAGGAAATTGAGTAACCGGGCCAAAAATGACAGATGTTGGCTGAATTGACCATTTCTGATACAGACAGAAAGAAAGACCAAGATTGGAGAATTTGATATTGATTCCAGAAAGATAAATTGTGCCCAGATGAAGATGAGGTGTTGTTCCTAAAGCTTGCTCTGGGCGTTGTAACAGTAGAGGCGATTGCAGACAGAGGTCAGAATTTCAGATTCAGATTCAGATTCAACTTTAATTGTCATTGTCCGTGTACAGTACAGAGACAACGAAATGCATTTAGCATCTCCCTGGAAGAGCGACATAGCATATGATTTGAATAAATATTTACATTAGCATATATACAGACATAGTGTTTTTCCTGTGGGAGGAGTGTCCGGGGGGGGGGGGGGGGGGGGGATTGGCAGTCACCGAGGTACGTTGTTGAGTAGAGTGACAGCCGCCGGGAAGAAGCTGTTCCTGGACCTGCTGGTCCGGCAACGGAGAGACCTGTAGCGCCTCCCGGATGGTAGGAGGGTAAACAGTCCATGGTTGGGGTGAGAGCAGTCCTTGGCGAAGCCGAGCGCCCTCCGCAGACAACGCTTGCTTTGGACAGACTCAATGGAGGGGAGCGAGGAACCGGTGATGCGTTGGGCAATTTTCACCACCCTCTGCAGTGCTTTCCGGTCGGAGACATAGCAGTTGCCATACCATACTGTGATACAGTTGGTAAGGATGCTCTCGATGGTGCAGCGGTAGAAGTTCACCAGGATCTGAGGAGACAGATGGACCTTCTTCAGTCTCCTCAGGAAGAAGAGACGCTGGTGAGCCTTCTTGATCAGAGTTGAGGTATTGTGGGTCCAAGAGAGGTCATCGGCGATGTTAACACCCAGGAACCTGAAGCTAGAAACACGTTCCACCTCCGTCCCGTTAATGTGGATGGGGGTGTGCGTGCCGCCCCTGGACTTCCTGAAGTCTACAATGAGCTCCTTGGTCTTCTTGGAGTTAAGGGCCAGGTTGTTGTCAGCGCACCATGCTGCTAAGTGCTGGACCTCCTCCCTGTAGGCCGACTCATCGTTGTTGCTGATGAGGCCAATCACCGTTGTATCATCTGCATACTTGATGATGGTGTTAGTACCATGTACAGGTGTGCAGTCATAGGTGAAGAGGGAGTAGAGGAGGGGGCTCAGCACACAGCCCTGTGGAACGCCGGTGTTCAGGGTGAGGGTTGAAGAGGTGTGCTTGTCTAACCTAACAGACTGTGGTCTGTTGGTTAGAAAGTCCAGTATCCAGTTGCAGAGGGAGGGATCGATGCCCAGGTTACCGAGTTTGGTGATCAGTTTAGATGGTATAATGGTGTTGAATGCTGAGCTGTAATCGATGAACAGCATTCTTACGTAAGTGTCTCTGTTGTCGAGGTGGGAGAGGGCGGAGTGAAGTGCCGTTGAGATGGCATCCTCCGTACTCCTGTTCTTGCGGTAGGCAAACTGATAGGGATCCAGTGTGGGGGGTAGGCAGCTTTTGAGGTGTGCCAGGACCAGCCTCTCGAAGCACTTGGTGATGATGGGTGTAAGTGCAACTGGGCGGAAGTCGTTGAGGCTTGCCGCAGTGGAGTGTTTTGGCACTGGCACGATGGAAGTGGTTTTAAGGCACGTGGGGACAACTATTTGGGCAAGTGACAGGTTGAAGATGTCAGTCCAGACGTCTGTCAGCTGCGCAGCACAGGCCCTGAGCACGCGCCCGGGGATGCTGTCAGGGCCAGCAGCCTTACGTGCATTAGTCCTACTCAGTGCCACGTATACGTTTTGTGGACGTTATCCAATTTCTCCGCAGATCTGCATTTAGTTTCTCATTTAGTGTGAATTCTGAGTAGAGCACATAAGATTGGAAGAAGTGCAAGCGAATCACTGGTTTGCCTGGAATAATTTGTTGGGTCCCTAGATAATGGGGAAGAAAGAGATGTTAACAATAGACAATAGGTGCAGGAGTAGGCCATTCGGCCCTTTGAGCCATTCAATGTGATCATGGTTGATCATCCCCAATTAGCACCCCGTTCCTGCCTTCTCCCCATATCCCCTGACTCCGCTATCTTTAAGAGCCCTAATTAGCTCTCTCATGAAAATATCCAGTGAACCGGCCTCCACCGGTCTCTGTATCGTCTCTGTGTTGCATCATCTCTGTTTGCAGGGGTAAGTGCCACAAGATGGGAAGAGGTTTGTGGAGATGGAAGAGCAGACCAACGAGGTGCGAAAAATGTGTTCCCTTTGAAATGCAGAAAGGAGAGAAGTGTCAGGTGATGGAGTCTTGTTTGAACTGGTGAAAATTGTGAAGGATGATCTGTTGAAGACATGGTTGGGGAAATGGAAGATAAAATCCAGGGAACTCTGTCTTGCTCTGTCCAGGAGGTGAGAGCAGAAATGCAGGAATATATGAGATGTAGTCCATTGTGGGTGAGGGGAAGCCCCATGGCTGAGGAAGAAGGAAGATGCATTGTACCTGTGTGGAAAGTCTCTACATTGAAACAAATGCATTGGAGATGGATAACTTGGAAATCAGAATGTGGAATCCGCTTTTGTTTCGATGATGAAGTTTCACAACCTAAATCCCTTTATTCAAAATGGTTGGTCCCTAATTTTGCAATTATGCTACCCTGGTCCTAGTTTTGCCATAAGGGAAGACAACTGCACAGCATCTATCCTGTTCTTATCTCAAAATTATATTTCACTAGACCAAGTGCAGACCCGTTGGGTCTGCTCCCCCAACGCAGCCGTTCCCTACCCGTAGCCCCAACGGGAGACGTGGTCCTCCAACTCAAGCGGCTCAGGAATCAGCAATGCGGCTGTTTTTAAATGGCGTCTTTGAGGCGAGATGCGGGCGCCAGCAGCCGTTATGGTCGCTGGCCAGCAGGAGGCGACAAAATGAGTGAGGGGGGGGGAAGGATTTTATTAAAAATGTGTACATAAACACGACAAAATTTAATAAGGAGTGGATACTTGGAATGATAAGTGAAATCTCTACCGAAATGGAAAAAAAGTCGGCGTTTCTGGGTCTGACGTTGGCGTAGCAACGAATCAAAGGCTGGCAGCCACAAGTCAGAAACACACACAGCCAGCCAGCCAGCAGCCACACAGCTTTAACATATTACTAGACCAAGTGCAGACCTGTTGGGTCTGCTCCCCCAACGCAGCCGTTCCCTACCCGTAGCCCCCACGGGAGACGTGGTCCTCCAACTCAAGCGGCTCAGGAATCAGCAGTGCGGCTGTTTTTAAATGGCGTCTTTGAGGCGAGATGCGGGCGCCAGCAGCCATTATGGTCGTTGGCCAGCAGGAGGCGACAAAATGAGTGAGGGGGGGGGGGGGGGGAAGGATTTTATTAAAAATGTGTACATAAACACGACAAAATTTAATAAGGAGTGGATACTTGGAATGATAAGTGAAATCTCTACCGAAATGGAACAAAAGTCGGCGTTTCTGGGTCTGACGTTGGCGTAGCAACGAATCAAAGGCTGGCAGCCACAAGTCAGAAACACACACAGCCAGCAGCCACACAGTTTTAACATATTACTAGACCAAGTGCAGACCCGTTGGGTCTGCTCCCCCAACGCAGCCGTTCTCTACCCGTAGCCCCCACGGGAGACGTGGTCCTCCAACTCAAGCGGCTCAGGAATCAGCAGTGCGGCTGTTTTTAAATGGCGTCTTTGAGGCGAGATGCGGGCGCCAGCAGCCATTATGGTCGCTGGCCAGCAGGAGGCGACAAAATGAGTGAGTGGGGGGGGGGGGGAGAAGGATTGTATTAAAAAAGTGTACATAAACACGACGAAATTTAATGAGGAGTGGATACTTGGAATGAAAAGTGAAATCTCTACTGAAATGGAAAAAATCAGGGCGTTTGTGGGTCGGGTGTTGGCGTAGCAACGAATCAAAGGCTGGCAGCCACAAGTCAGAAACGCACACAGCCAGACACACACAGAGTTTTAAATATATAATAATAGATATAGATAGATAAGGAGTTAGTGGTAGACTTTAGGAGGAGAGGAACTCCCCTGTCTCCATCAATGGTGTGGATATGCAGTTTACAAAGTAGTTGAAGTACCTTGGAGTTTACCTGGACAGTAAACTAGACTGGTCCAGGAACGCTGAGGCACTGTATAAGAAGGGATAGAGCCGTCTGTACTTTCTGAGGAGGCTCTGCTCTTGTAACGTCAGCAGTAAGATGCTGCAGATGTTCTATCAGTTGGTGATGGCCAGTGCTGATCACTTCTTCGCTGTTGTGTGCTGGGGTAGCAGGGCGAAAGCCGCGGACATCAACAGAATTAACAAGCTCATCAGGAAGGCTGGCTCCGACCTGGGGGTGGAGTTAGATTCACGGGAGGTGGTCTTGGAGAGGAGGATGCTCCTCAAACTGCGGAGTGTCATGGACAATACAGCTCACCATGACATACTGGTCAACCTGATGAGCACCTTCAGCAACTGACTGGTTCAACCAAGACGCAGCACAGAACGCCACAGGAGATTCTTTTTCCCCTGTTAAAAAGAACCTTGCATTTGAAAACAACTTGTTGTTTCATGGAATGGCTGTTAGGTGGTTGGAACAAATCTCTTACTCGGTTGTAGTTGACCATTCCCCCCCCCCCCCCCCCTCTTATGGTCCGTTATAACCAGGGTATTTGTACTTATTATGTTTTGTGTGTAATGCTGATGCTAAATCACGAATCATTAAAATAAAACCATACATTGGTACATCTTACTGGAATACGCAACCTTATAATAGATAGTCCTCCTTGATATCAAGCCATTTGGAACAACGTGACCCAGAACTTTTAAATGTTTATTGGAACTAAGTAACACTGCAGCTAATTTTAAATACTGTATGATCTAATAGCATTCTATAAGAAACAAAATAAGAACTGTATGACAGATGATTATATGTTTAAGAAATGCTACAAGCCATAATTAAGTACCATGCTTTGATCTTATACAGATTTTAACTCTTAACTGCTGGTGGTAATTACAAGTAAGTGCAATTATAACCCAAAAAATGATTACAAGTTAACAGTTACAAGTAAAGGTATCACATTAGTTAATCAATGGTTTGATCAAAGATGGATATTTTTTAAATCTTCATAAAGTGATGAGATGAGTATCATCACAAAGAGGTAGAGATGAGCGAAGGTATTTCAGAATTTAGGTGAATTAGTCTGACGAAAGGTCGCGACCCGAAATGTTACCCATTCCTTCTCTCTAGAGATGCTGCCCGTCCTGCTGAGTTCCTCCAGCATTTGTGTCTACCCTCAGAATTTAGGACCCAGATGAGTCCCAACTCGAAACGTCACCTATCCATTTTCTTCAGAGATGCTGCCAGACCCGCTGAAATTACTCCCAGCATTTTGTGTCTATCTGTAGAAAATATTGTGTAATTGGTGCTGCAATATGCACGAGGCCAGAACTGCAAAGATCTAGAAGAGTTGAGGAGCTGAAAGAGGAATAAGTGTGATTAGTCATAAAGTATGAACAAGTCATTGTTAGAGCTGAAACCATTGTTGGTAGTGAAGGGTGACCAAAAACCTAGAATGAAGATAGAGTCTAGAACAGTGGTTCCCAACGTGGGGCGTACGCTTCACAGGGGGGCAATTTGATTTTTAAGGGGGGCAATTGAGCGCGACTGAGGTCTGGGTCCAAATTTTCGATTTTAATTTTTTTGGATTTTCCATCAGGTAAACATATGTAGTTTATGTTTCAGATGTTATTTTGAGTAAATAATTTTTTTGGGGTAAAAAAGGGATGGGGGGGGGGGGCATCAGGATTTTAGAGGTGATTAGGTGGGGCATGGCCAAAAAAAGGTTGGGAACCATTGGTCTAGAAAGAATTGGAGAAGCACAAATAAATAAAAGGTAGGAGGCTAGGCAGGAGATGCGTTCATAGTCAAGATAAACACGCAGACGTGGACAAAGATGTGCACTCCAGCAACCAATGAGCTGAGATAGAGTGGAGTTGATCGATGTAATGCAGGTAGAAATAGTCCTAGTGATAGAATGTATATGTGACACATTTCGTAAAGTTAAAACCGGGGCCGTGTATACACAGTGAATGACAGTGTGGTTGAACTGAGGGACCTTGGAGTACAAGTGCATATTTCCCTGAAAGTAACAACAGGTAGACAATGTTTCAATGACACGTTATTGTCACATGTACCTAGGTACAGTGAAATGCTTTGTTTTGCGTACAACCCTGTAAAATCATACAGCAGACCTCTCTTAGGCAGTACACATATCTGGCACCGACAAAGTTAGAAAAGTTCACCGAACAGTTCTATCTGTGGCCTGCCGCCGCACGTGGCCCAGCCAAGTTCCCCTTTTGTTGTCCTCCCCTCAGTTCCCCCCTTTGCTCTCGGTGATTGCTCGTTGGGTCCCCCCCTTCATTCTCGGCGTTACCCTGCCTGGTCACCCCTTCGTGCTCGGCGCCCCCTCCCCGGATCCCCCCTTTATTCTCGATGCCCCCCCCCCCCCCCGGTCAGTTCTCCCCTTCATTCCTGATGGCTGCCTTTTGGATTTGAAATCCAGAGAGTAGTCTGCATTGTGTTGGATGACCTAATGTATCTTATGTATATGGATAGAATTAATATATTATGTGTAAATTCCAGTAATGATATAATGTGGATTATGACGAACAAATAAATCTGTGGGGTGGAATTGTAAAGTCTCATCTACACTGAGAATAAAACAAAATATTCAGTTTCACTTCAAATAAATGAAATTCTGTCAAAGAATTATTCCTATTTCTTGTGATGTGTCAGAGATCTTTGCCAAGCCTATGGGTGGCAGGTTCCCCTTGGAGAAACAAGGAACTGCTGATGCTGGTTTACAATAAACAGTGCTGTACTAACTCCGCGGATCAGGCAGCATCTCTGGGGAACATGGCTAGATGACTTTTCAGGTCGGAACCCTTCAGTTGCCTTTTGGATTCTAAAGAAGGGTCCCGACCTGAAATGTCACCTATCCATATTTTCTAGAGATGCCGCCTGACCTACCTAGTTACTCTAGCACTTTGTGTCATGTTTTGCTCGCAGTGGTGTCAACGTTAATTGTTAGCACTTGGTTTTGGTTTCTCCTCCGTGGCTTAGCTGCTGTTACTCATCTGATTTCTGCATTCCTGTTTGAGAATAGGCTACTCCTATCTGAAGAAGGGTGCTGACCCAAAACATCACCTATCCATTTCCTCCGATGATGCTGCCTGACCGGCTGAGTTCCTCTGGTCCTTTGCAACAGCACCTGCAGTTCCATATTACCTCATCATGAATCTGGCATTCTTCAGATATGAGTGGAATATTGAAATTGCCAGTGCAGAGTGGACCAAATACAGTATATCAAGGAGTATATAGGGGAGGGGTGTGGAAAGATTGATTTTCCAAGTCTTGTGATTATTGGGTAATTTAGTCTGGAATGTGTAGGTTTTTCTTGTACCCGCTTTGTGTTTGGAGTGTAAGTAGTAGTGTTCATAATGGATAAGAGCAGAATTAGGTCATTCGGTCCTTTGCCTACTCCACCATTCAATCATGGCTGATCTATCTTTCCCTCTTAACCCCATTCTCCTGCCTTCTCGCCATTACCTGTACTAATCAAGAATATATCTATCTATGACGGTCTCCGTAACCTTCTGTGGCAAGGTGTTTTATTCCAAGCTTCCATAGTTCAAAGCAGCCACAGCACAGCAGTAGAGTTGCTGCCTCACAGCGCTTGCAGTGCCGGACGCCTGGTTTCGATTCCGACTACGGATGCTATCTGTACGGAGTTTATACGTTCTCCTTGTGACTGCGTGGGTTTTCTCGAAGATCTTCGGTTTCCTCCCACTCCAAAGACGTACGGGTAATTGGCTTGGTGTATGTGTGTAAATTGTCCCTAGTGTGTGTAGGATAGTGTTAATGTGCGGGGATCGCTAGTTAGCGTGGACTCGGTGGTATGTGTAAGCTAAACTAAAAAAATGTTTACATTTACATCTGGGCCCTTTTAATCCGAACACCCCTCACCTCCTCTACGTGCCATTGCTGCTGAGATTTTGAATAGGATTGACATAGGACCATTCAGAATCACAAAAGTGATGATTGCAGGAAGATTTCCAGCAATCTCAGGGCCCAAGACTTGGAAGGTTAGTTGGACATGAAAATTCAGTTAAACCAATGTTTTCCTCAACCAATATAAACATTTAACTTGTTCCACACACCTGGGCCAGCACAGTGGCATAGTAGAGCTATTGCCTTACAGCGCCAGAGACCCGGGTTCGATCCTGACTATGGGTGCTGCCTGTACATACTTTGTACGTTCTCCCCATGACCGCGTGGGTTTTCTCCGAGATCTTTGGTTTCTTCCCACACTTCAAAGATGTACAGCTTTGTAGGGTAATTGGCTTGGCATAAATGTACACTTGTCCCTAGTATGTGTAGGGTAGTGTTAATGTGTGGGGATCCTTCCGGTGCAGACTCTGGGCCGAAGGGCCTGTTTCTGCGCTGTATCTCTAAACTAAACTAATTCTCTGAGAATAAAAGGGATCGGGATCTTGCCTAAATTATTTTCTGTACCTCAGCCCCAATGCCAGTTGGAGCTTTCCGAGTGTTTCAATGTATTGGCCGAGGCATTTGGTTGATAATTTTTATAAAATGGAGGAAGAAAGACCAACCTTTAATTCAGGGTAATGAACGATTTATTTGATTTTTACAAGGTACACACTTGTCTTACATTCCCATCGTCTATTTGCCGCAGAAGTGCAGACAGAATTATGAAAAAAGAATTCTATTAACATTATTGAGTGAAACAAAAATATCTGGCAAAATCACAATTCTCGCCATTCATAACAAAAGGAATTTGCTAATTATGTTACAAGGATATTAGGTGCTTTCTGTGAACTCAGCAAGGCGTTGCTTTACTGTGAGACTTCATTTTGCATGTAGGGAAGATATACTCTTGTATTGTGCTTCGCAATGCAAGGAAATTGAATGTTCCAGACTCCTGCAACAGCACACCTACACGATCAGCTAATTTGGTTCAGACTGGTCAATCCAACCTAAAATCTTGGACATCCGTTAGGCTGTTCCACATGAGGCAGTGCACTTCTCAACTGAGCCACACCGGATTGTAGGGGTAGAAGGTAGAGTGGCTTTGAGAAGTCGCGGAGGAGATGGGAAGTTTAAAGTGCAACCAAACTGGATATATGATGGTTGAGTAGTGAGTAATTCACTCTTGTGAAAGAAGGATATGGAAATAAAAGATTACAACAGCAGCAGCAGCATCATCACCACAAATTTGTGGCTCGGGTCAGGGAAGCGATGGTGGTGTTAATGTACTAATTCACAGTAGAAATACGCCCTAACTAGTTCCACAGAACACACTTACACATTTACAAAGCTGAAGAATTTAAACTACCCAGAACAGAATTTCATATTTTATTGCAGTCCTAATAATTTACGGAGAAAAGATACAGGCCAAACTGATTGTTGTTGGATTCGGACAATACTGCTATTATGACAGTGTGAATTGAGGTTATTTTGTCTTTTTGCCAAATTTCACCTTACGTGGGTAAGCAATAACCTATTTGTCTAAAGACAGCTTAAATTCTTCCTCTACCAATGTCTCTGTGTGTTTTCATCAGAAGTCAAATTTCAGTAAAACCTCTCATACATTAGCTGCAACTCTATCGAATAAAGTAAGCCAGAGAGAGCACCAGTGATTACATGTCTTAACACCTCCATTTTACCAAATATATGAAAATAATAAACTGCTACATAGAAAATGTATCAAAATAGGTTTTATTTTTTTCCTGCTAGTAAGCTATTGCTCTCAGCTTGTAGTAATAGAACTTTAATTAGATTTTTAGCTGATACAGAAGTGTACTGAAATATCTGCAGGTCAGGTCTGACACGATTCTATTCCTTGCATTAAAGAAAAAGGAATTCAACACTTTAAATATTCCATCCTACTTTTGACCTGCAAATGAAATAGGGATGAAGTCTAATGGATCTCCATGCCTTGGCTTTTCCATGTAAAGTAATGCAGTTAATTTCTATTTACAGTGACTCGGGCATATTTACATAATTATTATTTTTTCTTATTGATATTTAGTTCTACTTTAGGAAAGCGCAATCCTGCTCGAGATCCGCTGTCACTGCTGGAAGTGGAAGGGATACGGGAATTTTTGGAAACCAGAGCGATTCCACTGCCCTCGACTTCCGCTTCGCCTTCATTGAGAGTGACCTCATAGGAGCCCTTCGATTTAGCTCCAAAGCCTCCAAATGTTCCAAATTTCAACTTAGACTTTTTGCCTTTTGCACCCGCAGCCCCCTCTCCAAATTCTAATTTGCCCTTGGGAGAAGAAGGGGAGAGTTCATTCTCATCACTCAGAGATGATGATCTGTGACGTTCTGACCGTTTGCCTTTAAATAAAGAGAAATCTAGTGTTCTTGACTTCCCTTTAGGGGAAGTGGTAATGTCCAAGCTAGGATCCTTCCCAGCTATTGATATTTCTGATTTCTCCACCTCAATATCACCAAAATCCAGGCTTCCTTTGGAGCCCTTCATATCAATCTTTGGTCCAGATGCACTGAAATCTCCCTCTAATCCTTCTGAACTACTTTTCCCCTTTGACTTGGAGAAATTAAATTTGGGCATTTTAATTTTACCCTTTTTAACTTTGACCCCCGTGCTTTCCATCTCGCCTTCTGGCAGGTTGACACTGGCCTGTGGTCCTTTGATGTTGATACCTGGACCTTGTGCAGAAGATACAATTTCAGGAACTCTGGCTCCCACTGCAATTTCTCTCTCTTCTAAATTTGGGCTTTTAATTTTAAATTGGGACGGCTTGAATTTTGGTATTTTCATTTTGTCCAATGGAACATCTAGTTCAATTGTTCTGATGTCTGCACTCATTCCAGGTGCCTTGACATCTAACTCGGGATCATAAAAAACACTTTTGGAACTGGACACTCCAATGCCACCTTTTACTGGTACATCAGCACTTAAACTACCTCCTTCAAACTTAGCCCCGGAAAATTCAATATTAGCTTTAGGTGCAGCACTGGAGAATTTTTCTTTTAGACCATCAATATTGACGTCTGCTCCATTCAGTTTCATACTTGGCCCTTCAATTTCCACTTTCGGGGATTTTATGTCCATCTTTGGTCCAGATAATTTAGTACCTAGTGTAGGCCCCTTTACATTAACGCCAAAATCAGATGTGGAAATTCCAGACCCTGAAAAGTTATCACCTTTCACCTTCAGTCCTGCAATGTTAGTATCAACTTTTGGAATGTTGATCTGAGGCATCTTTACTTTCCCACCTTCAATGTTGAAATCTCCCCCATCAACATCAATACCAGGACCTTTCACATCCATAAGTGGTCCTTTAAAGATTCCTTTGATATTTGGATCAGGGAGGTTGATGCTGCCTTTGAGCTGTGGATCCTTTAAATCCACACTCACATCAGGTGCTGACATATCAATTTGTGGGCCTTTGATTTTACCTTCAGTATTTATATCCATATCAGGCGCCTCAACAGTCAGACCTAAACCCGGTGTCTTCAAGTCACCTCCTATCTTTGGTGCATTAATGCCAAGATTCAGACCAGACCCTTTGTCTTTACCACCAGAGATGTTCAATTCAGGCATTTTCAGCTTTCCTTCAAGACCCCCAAAACGAACATCTGGAGACTCAAGATTCAGTTTTGGAGCACTAATATTGACATCTGTTGATGGCATATCAATGCCACCTTCGAGTTTTGGACCTGAAAATTCTGCTTTTGGAAGGTTGACACCAACATTTGTATCTATTTCTCCTGCTTTGCTACCCAAACCAAAACTCGAGAGTTTCATTTTAGGCATTTTTAACTTTCCTTCTGCACCTCCTGATGTATCTAGGTTTACATTTGGTCCTGAAACGGTAACATTTGGCTTCTTCATTTTCATTTTTAATTTACCTTCTGGTTTTTCAATATCCACATTTGGAGCATCAACGTCAAAATTTATTTCTGGTCTCTTTATGCCTATTGTTGGCCCTTCTATGTTTCCTGATGCTTCACCTTTCAGGTTAGTGCCCTTCAAATTGATATCCATATTTGTATCAGCCATTTTAGGCGATTTGATGTTTACGTTAGGAAATTTTGAGCCTTTTACTTTAACGCCAGGCCCTTGTAAGTCAGCATCTGTATTGACATTTATCCCAGGTGCTCTAATGTCAATATGGGGACCTTTCATATCATGTGATGATAAATTGACATCGGGTACTTGTAATTCTCCTTCGGCCTTTGCATTAGGTAACTCCCCTTTCACTTTTGGTGATGCCAAATCAAATTCAATATCTGGAAATGATAACTTTACTTTTCCAAAACGTGGTTTCTTTAGTTTTGATGACTTAATATTTAACTGTTCATCAAATGATCCAAGACTTGCACTTAGATCTGGGGATTTAATGTCTATATCTGATTTGGATAAATCAAGTTCACTCTTCGGTTTCTTTGACTTGATGTTGAGTTTAGGCATTTTAAATTTCCCCTTTTTCCCCTTTGTTTTAACACTAATGTCTGGGGAATCAACATTAACATCTACATCTGGACTTGGTACATCTACATCCAGAGAAGGAGCACTTATGTCTCCTTGTCCTTTAACTCCAAATCCAAATTTTGGTTTCTTCATCTTTGGCATTTTTAGGTGTGCTCCTCCTTCACCACCTACATCTATTTTGGGTGCACTTACATCAATACCAAAACCAGGGGATCTAATGTCAGCAGTGCCTTTCAAATCGTGATCTTTCAAGCCAATGTCCAATGCAGGTGTTGAAAACTTGTGTCCATCTCCTTTTAAATCAGGTCCCTCAATGTTAATTCCACTCCCCACAATATCTACCTTAGGACCTTTCATTTCAAACTCTGGGCCTTTGATGTCACCTCCCATATTAATGTCAGGGACTTCAGCACCACCTTTTAGTTCTGGGTCTTTTAAACTAACATCTACATTAGGACCTTTAAATTTGGGTAACGAGATATTGAACCCTGGCATTTGAAATCCAGGACCTTTGATTTTACTGTCTGCATCCAAATTTATTTCAGGTACATCAGCCCCATCAATTTTAACATTTGCCTTAGGAACACTGGCATCAATGTCTACATCAGGCCTGTCTATTTTTGTGCCACCTATTTTGAACTTGGGCATTTTAATCTTTGGCATATGGAAATGTCCACCTGTACCCTCCAAGTCAATATCAGGTGCTTCAACGTCTATTTTTGGCCCTTTCATTTCTCCACCAATGTTTGGGGAAGAAATGTCAATGTCCGAACCGCCTTTCAATTTTGATCCCTTGAAACCCAAATCAAAGTCAGGTGTTTTTATGTGAGGTAAATGTACAGAAGGGAGTGAAATCTTGGGGCCACCTTCTTTCACATCTGGCATTTTAAGATCAACTTTCGGAGGTTTAATATTAAAATTTGGGCCTTTGATGTCACCCTCCATATTAAGATCTGGGGCATCAATGTCGCCTCCCAATTTCGGGCTTTTGAGCTCCAAATTAAAATCAGGCATTCCTATTTTGGGTGCTGAGATATCAAATCCTGGCATTTTTAGTTTCGTACCTTTGATTTTAGAACCTCCTTCAACATCTAGATCAACATCAGGAATTTCAACACCAGCTACCTTGGGACCAGAGATCTTGGGTAATGAAAACTTGCCTCCACGTCCTTTTAAATTAGGTGCTTCAATCTCAACATTGGGGCCTTTAATATCGACATGTGGGCTCTTAATGTCACCTTCCAAATTGACATCGGGAAGATCAACACCTCCTCCCATTTTTGGACCTTTGAACTCAAGATCAAAATCAGGTATTCCTATCTTTGGTGCTGAGAAATTGAAACCTGGCACTTTGAATTTTGGGCTCTTGAATTTACCAGAACCCTCGACATCAACATCAGGTATTTTAACATCTCCTTCCACCTTGGGTCCAGCTAATTTAATATCTGCCTCTGGAAGTTTAGCACCAAAGTCCGCATCTGGACCTTCCACTTTAAAGCCAGGCATTCCTATATTTGGTGCGTTGATATTGAATCCTGGCATTTTGAATTTTGGGCTTTTGACTTTTCCCCCAACATCTACATCCATATCTGGCATTTCAACATTTCCTTCCATCTTAGGTCCAGATAGTTTGATGTCAGCAGTAGGAATCTTAGCATTAATGTCCACATCTGGACCTTCCACTTTAGGCCCTCCTAGTCGGAATTTGGGAAATTTAAATTTTGGGAAGCTGAACTTTCCAGTACTTCCTTCAGCATCAATCCCTGGCACATCAACATCAACTTTAGGTCCTTTTATATCTCCTTCTATCTTTCCAGTAGGCACATCAATTTCATGGTCACCTTTCACTTTTGGGCCTCTGAAATTCAAATCTATATCCGGAGCGTGTAATTTAGGTAAATGCATGGATGGCAATGAAAACTTGCTCCCACTTCCTTTTACATCTGGTGTCTCAATATCAACTCTGGGGCCTTTTATGTCAACATTCGGACCCTTAATGTCACCTTCCAGGTTAACATCAGGAATACCAACATCTCCTTCCACTTTTGGACCTTTGCCGCCCAGATTGAAATCAGGCATTCCTATTTTGGGTGCTGAGATATTGAATTTTGGCATATGGATTTTAGGTCCCTTAATTTTACTGCCACCCTCAATGTCTAGATCTACATCAGGCATTTCAACACCTCCTTGTATCTTAGGTCCTGATAGTTTAATGTCAGCCTCAGGAATATTTGCATCAATGTCCACATCTGGAACTTCTACTTTAGATCCACCCATGTGGAATTTAGGCATTTTAAATTTTGGCAAGCTGAACTTTCCACCGATTCCTTCAACATCACCCTCTGGCACATCCATGTCAACATCAACCTTAGGTGCTTTGATCTCTCCCTCGAACTTTCCAGAAGGCATTTCAACATCATAGTCTCCTTTTAGTTTTGGACTTTTGAAATTCAAATCAATATCTGGTGCATGAAACTTAGGCATGTGAATGGATGGCAATGACATCTTGAATCCACTTCCTTTTACATCTGGTGTCTCAATATCAACTTTGGGACATTTAATGTCAACATTCGGACCCTTAATGTCACCTTCCAGGTTAACATCAGGAATACCAACATCTCCTTCCACTTTTGGACCTTTGCCGCCCAGATTGAAATCAGGCATTCCTATTTTGGGTGCTGAGAGATTGAATTTTGGCATATGGATTTTAGGTCCCTTAATTTTACTGCCACCCTCAATGTCTAGATCTACATCAGGCATTTCAACACCTCCTTGTATCTTAGGTCCTGATAGTTTAACATCAGCCTCAGGAATATTTGCATCAATGTCCACATCTGGAACTTCTACTTTAGGGCCACCCATGTGGAATTTAGGCATTTTAAATTTCGGCAAGCTGAACTTTCCACCGATTCCTTCAACATCACCCCCTGGCACATCCATGTCAACATCAACCTTAGGTGCTTTGATCTCTCCCTCGAACTTTCCAGAAGGCATTTCAACATCATAGTCTCCTTTTAGTTTTGGACTTTTGAAATTCAAATCAATATCTGGTGCCTGAAACCTAGGCATGTGGATGGATGGCAATGAAAACTTGCCCCTGCTTCCATTTACATCTGGTGTCTCAATATCAACTCTGGGACCTTTTATGTCGACATTCGGACCCTTAATGTCACCTTCCAGGTTAACATCAGGAATACCAACATCTCCTTCCACTTTTGGACCTTTGCCGCCCAGATTGAAATCAGGCATTCCTATTTTGGGTGCTGAGATATTGAATTTTGGCATATGGATTTTAGGTCCCTTAATTTTACTGCCACCCTCAATGTCTAGATCTACATCAGGCATTTCAACACCTCCTTGTATCTTAGGTCCTGATAGTTTAAGATCAGCCTCAGGAATATTTGCATCAATGTCCACATCTGGAACTTCTACTTTAGGGCCACCCATGTGGAATTTAGGCATTTTAAATTTCGGCAAGCTGAACTTTCCACCGATTCCTTCAACATCACCCCCTGGCACATCCATGTCAACGTCAACCTTAGGTGCTTTGATCTCTCCCTCGAACTTTCCAGAAGGCATTTCAACATCATAGTCTCCTTTTAGTTTTGGACTTTTGAAATTCAAATCAATATCTGGTGCATGAAACTTAGGCATGTGAATGGATGGCAATGACATCTTGAATCCACTTCCTTTTACATCTGGTGTCTCAATATCAACTGTGGGGCCTTTTATGTCAACATTCGGACCCTTAATGTCACCTTCCAGGTTAACATCAGGAATACCAACATCTCCTTCCACTTTTGGACCTTTGACGCCCAGATTGAAATCAGGCATTCCTATTTTGGGTGCTGAGATATTGAATTTTGGCATATGGATTTTAGGTCCCTTAATTTTACTGCCACCCTCAATGTCAAGATCTACATCAGGCATTTCGACACCTCCTTGTATCTTAGGTCCTGATAGTTTAATGTCAGCCTCAGGAATATTTGCATCAATGTCCACATCTGGAACTTCTACTTTAGATCCACCCATGTGGAATTTAGGCATTTTAAATTTTGGCAAGCTGAACTTTCCACCGATTCCTTCAACATCACCCTCTGGCACATCCATGTCAACATCAACCTTAGGTGCTTTGATCTCTCCCTCGAACTTTCCAGAAGGCATTTCAACATCATAATCTCCTTTTAGTTTTGGACTTTTGAAATTCAAATCAATATCTGGTGCCTGAAACTTAGGCATGTGGATGGATGGCATTGACAACTTGAATCCACTTCCTTTTACATCTGGTGTCTCAATATCAACTTTTGGACCTTTAATGTCGATATTTGGGCCCTTAATATCACCTTCCAGATTGACATCAGGGACATTAACATCTCCTCCCACCTTTGGACCTTTGAACTCAAGATCAAAATTGGGCTTTCCGATCTTAGGTGCTGAGATATTGAATCCTGGCATGCTGAATTTAGAGCCCTTGATTTTACCAGCTCCCTCAACATCTACATCGACATCAGGCATTTTGACATCGCCTTCCAGCTTGGGTCTAGATAGGCTAACATCTGCCTGGGGAAGCTTAGCATTAATGTCCAAATCTGGGGCTTCAATTTTAGGTCCTCCCATATGGAATTTAGGCATTTTAAATTTTGGGAAGCCAAACTTTCCACTTGTTCCTTCCACCTCAGTGCCTGGCACATCCATATCAATGTCTACCTTTGGTGCTTTCATCTCTCCCTCTATTTTACCAGACGGCATGTTAATATCATAGTCTCCTTTCAATTTTGGGCTCTTGAAACTCAAATCAACATCTGGTGCATGTATCTTGGGCATTGATAACTTGCCACCACCACCTTTTATGTCAGGTCCTTCAAGATCAATTTTGGGGCCTTCAATTTCTATATCATGACCTTTCACTTTAGGCCCACCGACATGGAATCTGGGCATTTTAAATTTTGGGAAGCTGAACTTTCCAGTGCCTCCTTCAACATCAGCCCCTGGCATATTAACATCTAGCTTGGGTCCTTTGATCTCACCCTGTACTTTTCCAGAAGGTACATTAATATCATAATCCCCTTTCACTTTTGGAGCTTTCAGACTAAAATCAACATCTGGACTCTTTGCCTCCATCTTGGGTCCAGATACCTTAACATCAGCTCCAGGAACATTAGCACCTAGGTTCATGTCAAGGCCTCCCTCCTTGGACCCACCAATTCGGAATTTGGGCATTTTGAATTTTGGGAAGTTGAATTTTCCTCTGCCTCCATCTGCGTCTACCCCAGATACATCCCCGCCAATTTGCGGTGCTTTAATCCCTCCCTCTATGTTTGCAGAAGGCACCTCAACATCATAGTCACCTTTTACTTTTGGGCCTCTGAGACTGAAATCAAGTTCTGGTGCCTGAATCTTGGGCAAGTGGATGGATGGTAATGAAATCTTGCCTCCACTTCCTTTCACATCTGGTGCCTCAATATTAAGTTTGGGTGCTTTAATGTCGACATTTGGGCCCTTAAAGTCACCTTCTAGACTAACATCAGGGACATCAACATCTGCTCCCACCTTTGGACCTTTGAACTCAAGATTAAAATCAGGCTTTCCGATCTTAGGTGCTGAGATATTGAATCCTGGCATTCTGAATTGTGAGCCCTTGATTTTACCAGCTCCTTCAACATCTACATCAGGCATTTCAACATCGCCTTCTAGCTTGGGTCCAGATAATTTAATGTCACCACTAGGAATATTCGCATCAATGTCCATATCTGGGCCCTCCACTTTAGACCCACCCATTCGGAATTTGGGCATTTTAAATTTTGGCATGCTGAATCCTCCACCGACTCCTTCCACATCACCCCCTGGCACATCCACATCAACCTTGGGTCCTTTGATCTTGCCCTCCACCTTTCCAGACGGCAAATCCACGTCATAATTTCCGGCCATTTTTGGACCTCCGAGGTCCACATTAAAATCAGGCATTCGTATATTAGGTGCTGAGACATCGAATCCTGGCATTTTGAATGTTGGGCCTTTGAATTTCCCAGCACCCTCAACATCTACATCTACATCTGGTATTTTAACATCTCCTTCTATCTTAGGTCCAGATAGTTTAACATCGGCCTCAGGAAGATTCATGTCAACTCCCACATCTGGACCTCCTTTTGAACCACCCATGTGGAATTTGGGCAATTTAAACTTTGGCAAGCTGAACTTTCCACCATCTCCTTCAACATCAACTTGTGGCACATCCATATCAACATCGACCTTAGGTCCTTTGAACTCACCCTCCACCTTTCCAGAAGGCATGTCAACATCATAGTCTCCTTTTAGATTTGGACCTTTGAAATTCAAATCAAGGTCTGGTGCATGAAACTTGGGCAACTGGATGGAAGGCATTGACATCTTGAATCCACTTCCTTTTACATCTGGTGTCTCAATATCAACTCTGGGGCCTTTTATGTCAACATTCGGACCCTTAATGTCACCTTCCAGGTTAACATCAGGAATACCAACATCTCCTTCCACTTTTGGACCTTTGCCGCCCAGATTGAAATCAGGCATTCCTATTTTAGGTGCTGAGAGATTGAATTTTGGCATGTGGAATTTAGATCCCTTGCCTTTACTGCCACCCTCAATGTCTAGATCTACATCAGGCATTTCAACACCTCCTTGTATCTTAGGTCCTGATAGTTTAATGTCAGCCTCAGGAATATTTGCATCAATGTCCACATCTGGAACTTCCACTTTAGATCCACCCATGTGGAATTTAGGCATTTTAAATTTCGGCAAGCTGAACTTTCCACCAATTCCTTCAACATCACCCCCTGGCACATCCATGTCAACATCAACTTTAGGCGCTTTGATCTCTCCCTCGAACTTTCCAGAAGGCATGTCAACATCATAGTCTCCTTTTAGTTTTGGACTTTTGAAATTCAAATCAATATCTGGTGCCTGAAACTTAGGCATGTGGATGGATGGCAATGAAAACTTGCCCCTGCTTCCATTTACATCTGGTGTCTCAATATCAACTCTGGGGCCTTTAATGTCGACATTCGGACCCTTAATGTCACCTTCCAGGTTAACATCAGGAATACCAACATCTCCTTCCACTTTTGGACCTTTGCCGCCCAGATTGAAATCAGGCATTCCTATTTTGGGTGCTGAGATATTGAATTTTGGCATGTGGAATTTAGATCCCTTGATTTTACCAGCTCCCTCAACATCTACATCTACATCAGGCATTTCGACATCGCCTTCCAGCTTGGGTCCAGATAGTTTAATGTCACCACTAGGAATATTTGCATCAATGTCCATATCTGGGCCCTCCACTTTAGACCCACCCATTCGGAATTTAGGCATTTTAAATTTTGGCATGCTGAATCCTCCACCGACTCCTTCCACATCACCCCCTGGCATATCCACATCAACCTTGGGTCCTTTGATCTTGCCCTCCACCTTTCCAGATGGCAAATCCACGTCATAATTTCCTCCCATTTTTGGACCTCTGAGGTCCACATCAGGCATTCGTATCTTGGGTGCTGAGACATCGAATCCTGGCATTTTGAATGATGGGCCTTTGAATTTCCCTGCACCCTCAACATCTACATCTACATCTGGCATTTTAACATCTCCTTCTATCTTAGGACCAGATAGTTTAACATCGGCCTCAGGAAGATTCATGTCAACTCCCACATCTGGACCTCCTTTTGAACCACCCATGTGGAATTTGGGCAATTTAAACTTTGGCAAGCTGAACTTTCCACCATCTCCTTCAACATCACCCCCTGGCACATCCATGTCAACATCAACCTTAGGTGCTTTGATCTCTCCCTCGAACTTTCCAGAAGGCATTTCAACATCATAGTCTCCTTTTAGTTTTGGACTTTTGAAATTCAAATCAATATCTGGTGCATGAAACTTAGGCATGTGGATGGATGGCATTGAAATCTTGCCCCTGCTTCCATTTACATCTGGTGTCTCAAAATCAACTCTGGGGCCTTTTATGTCAACATTCGGACCCTTAATGTCACCTTCCAGGTTAACATCAGGAATACCAACATCTCCTTCCACTTTTGGACCTTTGCCGCCCAGATTGAAATCAGGCATTCCTATTTTGGGTGCTGAGAGATTGAATTTTGGCATGTGGAATTTAGATCCCTTGCCTTTACTGCCACCCTCAATGTCTAAATCTACATCAGGCATTTCAACACCTCCTTGTATCTTAGGTCCTGATAGTTTAATGTCAGCCTCAGGAATATTTGCATCAATGTCCACATCTGGAACTTCTACTTTTGAACCACCCATGTGGAATTTAGGCATTTTAAATTTCGGCAAGCTAAACTTTCCACCAGTTCCTTCAACATCACCCCCTGGCACATCCATGTCAACATCAATCTTAGGTGCTTTGATCTCTCCCTCGAACTTTCCAGAAGGCATTTCAACATCATAGTCTCCTTTTAGTTTTGGACTTTTGAAATTCAAATCAATATCTGGTGCATGAAACTTAGGCATGTGGATGGATGGCATTGAAATCTTGCCCCTGCTTCCATTTACATCTGGTGTCTCAAAATCAACTCTGGGGCCTTTTATGTCAACATTCGGACCCTTAATGTCACCTTCCAGGTTAACATCAGGAATACCAACATCTCCTTCCACTTTTGGACCTTTGCCGCCCAGATTGAAATCAGGCATTCCTATTTTGGGTGCTGAGAGATTGAATTTTGGCATGTGGAATTTAGATCCCTTGCCTTTACTGCCACCCTCAATGTCTAAATCTACATCAGGCATTTCAACACCTCCTTGTATCTTAGGTCCTGATAGTTTAATGTCAGCCTCAGGAATATTTGCATCAATGTCCACATCTGGAACTTCTACTTTTGAACCACCCATGTGGAATTTAGGCATTTTAAATTTCGGCAAGCTAAACTTTCCACCAGTTCCTTCAACATCACCCCCTGGCACATCCATGTCAACATCAATCTTAGGTGCTTTGATCTCTCCCTCGAACTTTCCAGAAGGCATTTCAACATCATAGTCTCCTTTTAGTTTTGGACTTTTGAAATTCAAATCAATATCTGGTGCATGAAACTTAGGCATGTGGATGGATGGCATTGAAATCTTGCCCCTGCTTCCATTTACATCTGGTGTCTCAAAATCAACTCTGGGGCCTTTTATGTCAACATTCGGACCCTTAATGTCACCTTCCAGGTTAACATCAGGAATACCAACATCTCCTTCCACTTTTGGACCTTTGCCGCCCAGATTGAAATCAGGCATTCCTATTTTGGGTGCTGAGAGATTGAATTTTGGCATGTGGAATTTAGATCCCTTGCCTTTACTGCCACCCTCAATGTCTAAATCTACATCAGGCATTTCAACACCTCCTTGTATCTTAGGTCCTGATAGTTTAATGTCAGCCTCAGGAATATTTGCATCAATGTCCACATCTGGAACTTCCACTTTAGATCCACCCATGTGGAATTTAGGCATTTTAAATTTCGGCAAGCTGAACTTTCCACCAATTCCTTCAACATCACCCCCTGGCACATCCATGTCAACATCAACTTTAGGTGCTTTGATCTCTCCCTCGAACTTTCCAGAAGGCATGTCAACATCATAGTCTCCTTTTAGTTTTGGACTTTTGAAATTCAAATCAATATCTGGTGCCTGAAACTTAGGCATGTGGATGGATGGCAATGAAAACTTGCCCTTGCTTCCATTTACATCTGGTGTCTCAATATCAACTCTGGGGCCTTTAATGTCGACATTCGGACCCTTAACGTCACCTTCCAGGTTAACATCAGGAATACCAACATCTCCTTCCACTTTTGGACCTTTGCCGCCCAGATTGAAATCAGGCATTCCTATTTTGGGTGCTGAGAGATTGAATTTTGGCATGTGGAATTTAGATCCCTTGATTTTACCAGCTCCCTCAACATCTACATCTACATCAGGCATTTCGACATTGCCTTCCAGCTTGGGTCCAGATAGTTTAATGTCACCACTAGGAATATTCGCATCAATGTCCATATCTGGGCCCTCCACTTTAGACCCACCCATTCGGAATTTGGGCATTTTAAATTTTGGCATGCTGAATCCTCCACCGACTCCTTCCACATCACCCCCTGGCATATCCACATCAACCTTGGGTCCTTTGATCTTGCCCTCCACCTTTCCAGACGGCAAATCCACGTCATAATTTCCTCCAATTTTTGGACCTCTGAGGTCCACATCAGGCATTCGTATCTTGGGTGCTGAGACATCGAATCCTGGCATTTTGAATGATGGGCCTTTGAATTTCCCAGCACCCTCAACATCTACACCTACATCTGGCATTTTAACATCTCCTTCTATCTTAGGTCCAGATAGTTTAACATCGGCCTCAGGAAGGTTCATGTCAACTCCCACATCTGGACCTCCTTTTGAACCACCCATGTGGAATTTGGGCAATTTAAACTTTGGCAAGCTGAACTTTCCACCATCTCCTTCAACATCAACTCGTGGCACATCCACATCAACATCGACCTTAGGTCCTTTGAGTTCACCCTCCACCTTTCCAGAAGGCATGTCAACATCATAGTCTCCTTTTAGATTTGGACCTTTGAAATTCAAATCAAGGTCTGGTGCATGAAACTTGGGCAACTGGATGGAAGGCATTGACATCTTGAATCCACTTCCTTTTACATCTGGTGTCTCAATATCAACTCTGGGGCCTTTTATGTCGACATTCGGACCCTTAATGTCACCTTCCAGGTTAACATCAGGAATACCAACATCTCCTTCCACTTTTGGACCTTTGACGCCCAGATTGAAATCAGGCATTCCTATTTTGGGTGCTGAGATATTGAATTTTGGCATGTGGAATTTAGATCCCTTGCCTTTACTGCCACCCTCAATGTCTAAATCTACATCAGGCATTTCAACACCTCCTTGTATCTTAGGTCCTGATAGTTTAATGTCAGCCTCAGGAATATTTGCATCAATGTCCACATCTGGAACTTCCACTTTAGATCCACCCATGTGGAATTTAGGCATTTTAAATTTCGGCAAGCTGAACTTTCCACCAATTCCTTCAACATCACCCCCTGGCACATCCATGTCAACATCAACTTTAGGTGCTTTGATCTCTCCCTCGAACTTTCCAGAAGGCATGTCAACATCATAGTCTCCTTTTAGTTTTGGACTTTTGAAATTCAAATCAATATCCGGTGCCTGAAACTTAGGCATGTGGATGGATGGCAATGAAAACTTGCCCCTGCTTCCATTTACATCTGGTGTCTCAATATCAACTCTGGGGCCTTTAATGTCGACATTCGGACCCTTAATGTCACCTTCCAGGTTAACATCAGGAATACCAACATCTCCTTCCACTTTTGGACCTTTGCCGCCCAGATTGAAATCAGGCATTCCTATTTTGGGTGCTGAGATATTGAATTTTGGCATGTGGAATTTAGATCCCTTGATTTTACCAGCTCCCTCAACATCTACATCTACATCAGGCATTTCGACATCGCCTTCCAGCTTGGGTCCAGATAGTTTAATGTCACCACTAGGAATATTTGCATCAATGTCCATATCTGGGCCCTCCACTTTAGACCCACCCATTCGGAATTTGGGCATTTTAAATTTTGGCATGCTGAATCCTCCACCGACTCCTTCCACATCACCCCCTGGCACATCCACATCAAACTTGGGTCCTTTGATCTTGCCCTCCACCTTTCCAGATGGCAAATCCACGTCATAATTTCCTCCAATTTTTGGACCTCCAAGGTCCACATTAAAATCAGGCATTCGTATATTAGGTGCTGAGACATTTAATCCTGGCGTTTTGAATGTTGGGCCTTTGAATTTCCCAGCACCCACAACATCTACATCTACATCTGGCATTTTAACATCTCCTTCTATCTTAGGTCCAGATAGTTTAACATCGGCCTCAGGAAGATCCATGTCAACTCCCACATCTGGACCTCCTTTTGAACCACCCATGTGGAATTTGGGCAATTTAAACTTTGGCAAGCTGAACTTTCCACCATCTCCTTCAACATCAACTCGTGGCACATCCACATCAACATCGACCTTAGGTCCTTTGAGTTCACCCTCCACCTTTCCAGAAGGCATGTCAACATCATAGTCTCCTTTTAGATTTGGACCTTTGAAATTCAAATCAAGGTCTGGTGCATGAAACTTGGGCAACTGGATGGAAGGCATTGACATCTTGAATCCACTTCCTTTTACATCTGGTGTCTCAATATCAACTCTGGGGCCTTTTATGTCGACATTCGGACCCTTAATGTCACCTTCCAGGTTAACATCAGGAATACCAACATCTCCTTCCACTTTTGGACCTTTGCCGCCCAGATTGAAATCAGGCATTCCTATTTTGGGTGCTGAGAGATTGAATTTTGGCATGTGGAATTTAGATCCCTTGCCTTTACTGCCACCCTCAATGTCTAAATCTACATCAGGCATTTCAACACCTCCTTGTATCTTAGGTCCTGATAGTTTAATGTCAGCCTCAGGAATATTTGCATCAATGTCCACATCTGGAACTTCCACTTTAGATCCACCCATGTGGAATTTAGGCATTTTAAATTTCGGCAAGCTGAACTTTCCACCAATTCCTTCAACATCACCCCCTGGCACATCCATGTCAACATCAACTTTAGGTGCTTTGATCTCTCCCTCGAACTTTCCAGAAGGCATGTCAACATCATAGTCTCCTTTTAGTTTTGGACTTTTGAAATTCAAATCAATATCCGGTGCCTGAAACTTAGGCATGTGGATGGATGGCAATGAAAACTTGCCCCTGCTTCCATTTACATCTGGTGTCTCAATATCAACTCTGGGGCCTTTAATGTCGACATTCGGACCCTTAATGTCACCTTCCAGGTTAACATCAGGAATACCAACATCTCCTTCCACTTTTGGACCTTTGCCGCCCAGATTGAAATCAGGCATTCCTATTTTGGGTGCTGAGATATTGAATTTTGGCATGTGGAATTTAGATCCCTTGATTTTACCAGCTCCCTCAACATCTACATCTACATCAGGCATTTCGACATCGCCTTCCAGCTTGGGTCCAGATAGTTTAATGTCACCACTAGGAATATTCGCATCAATGTCCATATCTGGGCCCTCCACTTTAGACCCACCCATTCGGAATTTGGGCATTTTAAATTTTGGCATGCTGAATCCTCCACCGACTCCTTCCACATCACCCCCTGGCACATCCACATCAAACTTGGGTCCTTTGATCTTGCCCTCCACCTTTCCAGATGGCAAATCCACGTCATAATTTCCTCCAATTTTTGGACCTCCAAGGTCCACATTAAAATCAGGCATTCGTATATTAGGTGCTGAGACATTTAATCCTGGCGTTTTGAATGTTGGGCCTTTGAATTTCCCAGCACCCACAACATCTACATCTACATCTGGCATTTTAACATCTCCTTCTATCTTAGGTCCAGATAGTTTAACATCGGCCTCAGGAAGATCCATGTCAACTCCCACATCTGGACCTCCTTTTGAACCACCCATGTGGAATTTGGGCAATTTAAACTTTGGCAAGCTGAACTTTCCACCATCTCCTTCAACATCAACTCGTGGCACATCCATATCAACATCGACCTTAGGTCCTTTGAATTCACCCTCCACCTTTCCAGAAGGCATGTCAACATCATAGTCTCCTTTTAGATTTGGACCTTTGAAATTCAAATCAAGGTCTGGTGCCTGAAACTTAGGCATGTGGATGGATGGCAATGAAAACTTGCCCTTGCTTCCATTTACATCTGGTGTCTCAATATCAAATCTGGGGCCTTTAATGTCGACACTTGGGCCCTTAATGTCACCTTCCAGGTTAACATCAGGAATACCAACATCTCCTTCCACTTTTGGACCTTTGCCGCCCAGATTGAAATCAGGCATTCCTATTTTGGGTGCTGAGAGATTGAATTTTGGCATGTGGAATTTAGATCCCTTGATTTTACCAGCTCCCTCAACATCTACATCTACATCAGGCATTTCGACATCGCCTTCCAGCTTGGGTCCAGATAGTTGAATGTCACCACTAGGAATATTCGCATCAATGTCCATATCTGGGCCCTCCACTTTAGACCCACCCATTCGGAATTTCGGCATTTTAAATTTTGGCATGCTGAATCCTCCACCGACTCCTTCCACATCACCCCCTGGCATATCCACATCAACCTTGGGTCCTTTGATCTTGCCCTCCACCTTTCCAGACGGCAAATCCACGTCATAATTTCCTCCCATTTTTGGACCTCTGAGGTCCACATCAGGCATTCGTATCTTGGGTGCTGAGACATCGAATCCTGGCGTTTTGAATGATGGGCCTTTGAATTTCCCAGCACCCTCAACATCTACATCTACATCTGGCATTTTAACATCTCCTTCTATCTTAGGTCCAGATAGTTTAACATCGGCCTCAGGAAGGTTCATGTCAACTCCCATATCTGGACCTCCTTTTGAACCACCCATGTGGAATTTGGGCAATTTAAACTTTGGCAAGCTGAACTTTCCACCATCTCCTTCAACATCAACTCGTGGCACATCCACAGCAACATCGACCTTAGGTCCTTTGAATTCACCCTCCACCTTTCCAGAAGGCATGTCAACATCATAGTCTCCTTTTAGATTTGGACCTTTGAAATTCAAATCAAGGTCTGGTGCCTGAAACTTAGGCATGTGGATGGATGGCAATGAAAACTTGCCCCTGCTTCCATTTACATCTGGTGTCTCAATATCAACTCTGGGGCCTTTAATGTCGACACTTGGGACCCTTAATGTCACCTTCCAGGTTAACATCAGGAATACCAACATCTCCTTCCACTTTTGGACCTTTGACGCCCAGATTGAAATCAGGCATACCTATTTTGGGTGCTGAGATATTGAATTTTGGCATATGGAGTTTATGTCCCTTGATTTTACTGCCACCCTCAATGTCTAGATCTACATCAGGCATTTCAACACCTCCTTGTATCTTAGGTCCTGATAGTTTAACATCAGCCTCAGGAATATTTGCATCAATGCCCACATCTGGAACGTCTACTTTAGGGCCACCCATGTGGAATTTAGGCATTTTAAATTTCGGCAAGCTGAACTTTCCACCGATTCCTTCAACATCACCCCCTGGCACATCCATGTCAACATCAACCTTAGGTGCTTTGATCTCTCCCTCGAACTTTCCAGAAGGCATTTCAACATCATAGTCTCCTTTTAGTTTTGGACTTTTAAAATTCAAATCAATATCTGGTGCCTGAAACTTAGGCATGTGGATGGATGGCATTGACAACTTGCCCCTGCTTCCATTTACATCTGGTGTCTCAATATCAACTCTGGGGCCTTTAATATCCACACTTGGGCCCTTAATGTTACCTTCCAGATTAGCATCAGGGACATCAATATCTGCTCCCACCTTTGGACCTTTGAGCTGAAGATCAAAATTAGGCTTTCCGATCTTAGGTGCTGAGATATTGAATCCTGGCATTCTGAATTTAGATCCCTTGATTTTACCAGCTCCCTCAACATCTACATCTACATCAGGCATTTCGACATCACCTTGCAGCTTGGGTCCAGATAGTTTAATGTCACCACTAGGAATATTTGCATCAATGTCCATATCTGGGCCCTCCACTTTAGACCCACCCATTCGGAATTTGGGCAATTTAAATTTTGGCATGCTGAATCCTCCACCGACTCCTTCCACATCACCCCCTGCCATATCCACATCAACCTTGGGTCCTTTGATCTTGCCCTCCACCTTTCCAGATGGCACATCCATGTCATAATTTACTCCCATTTTTGGACCTCCGAGGTCCACATTAAAATCAGGCATTCGTATATTAGGTGCTGAGACATCGAATCCTGGCGTTTTGAATGTTGGGCCTTTGAATTTCCCAGCACCCTCAACATCTACATCTACATCTGGCATTTTAACATCTCCTTCTATCTTAGGTCCAGATAGTTTAACATCGGCCTCAGGAAGATTCATGTCAACTCCCACATCTGGACCTCCTTTTGAACCACCCATGTGGAATTTGGGCAATTTAAACTTTGGCAAGCTGAACTTTCCACCATCTCCTTCAACATCAACTTGTGGCACATCCACGTCAACATCAACCTTAGGTCCTTTGAATTCACCCTCCACCTTACCAGAAGGTACATCAACATCATAGTCTCCTTTCAGTTTTGAACCTCTGGAATTCAAGTTAATGTCTGGTGCCTCTATCTTGGGCAAATGCATCGATGGCAGTGAAAACTTAACTCCTCTTCCCTTTAAGTCAGGTGTCTCGATATTAACGTTGGGACCTTTAATATCGAGATTTGGGCCCTTGATATCACGTTTTAATTTGACATCGGGGACTTCGATTTGTCCTATTTTTGTTCCTTTGAGGTCCAGATTAACATCAGGCATTCCTATCGTGGGTGCTGACAGATTGAATCCTGGCATTCTGAATTTAGGGTCTGTGATTTTACCAGCTCCCTCAACATCTACATCTACATCAGGCATTTCAACATCTCTTTCTAGCTTGGGTCCAGATAGTTTAATGTCGCCACTTGGAATATCCACATCAAAGTCCAAATCTGAACATTCCACTTTAGACCCACTCATTTGGAATTTGGGCAATTTAAATTTTGGCACGCGCATGTTTCCACTGACACCTTCAACATCACCGCTTGGCACATCCATGTCAACATCAACCTTAGGTGCTTTGATCCCTCCCTCCACCTTTCCAGAAGGCAAGACCCCTTTCAATGTTGAGCCCTTTATTTTACCAGTTCCCTCAACATCTACATCTGGTATTTTAATATCCCCTCCTAGCTTTGATCCAGAGAGTTTAACATCAGCGCCACGAACGTTCGCACCCATGTGGACAACTGGAACTTCCACTTTGGACCCATCCATGTGGAATTTGGGCAGTTTATGTTTTGGCAGGCCAAACTTTATACCTCCTGCTCCTGATACGCCCACATCAACATCTACCTGAGGTCCTTTGAGCTCTTTCTCCACCTTTCCCGAAGGTACACCAATACGATGATCCCCTTCCAGTTTTGGGCCTCTGAAATTCAAATCAATTTCAGGAGCCTGAACCTTGGGCAAGTTCATATGTGGCATTGAAAACTGGGCTCCACTTCCTTTTATATCAGTTTCCTCAATTTGAACTTTGGGGCCTTTAAAATCTACTTTTGGGCCCTTAATGTCACCTTTCAGATTTACATCAGGAACGGCAATATCTCCTTCCACTTTTGGACCTTTGAAGTCCAGATTATAATCGGCCATTCCTGTTTTAGGTGCTAAGACATTGAATCCTGGCATACCAAATTTTGCTCCCGATATTTTACTGGCTCCCTCAATATTGACATTTGGCATTTGAGCTTCTCCTTTCAACGAGGGTCCTGATAGGTTAACATCTACCTCGGGAAGATTGGCATCAATGTTCACATCTTGACCTTCCAACTTCAACCCACTAGTTTGGAATTTGTGTGTTTTGAATCTTGGCAAATTGAACATTGCACTGCGCCCTTCAATTTCAGCCTCTGGCATATCCACATCCACCTTAGGACCTTTGATCCTCACCTCTGTATTTGCAGAAGGCATTTGAATGCCATGTTCTCCTTTCACCTTTGGGCCCTTGAGACTCAAATCAAAGCCTGGAGCCTGTTGCTTGGGAAAATGTGTAGATGGCGCTTCAAACTTGAGGCCACTTTGTTTCATTGCAGTTGTCTCAATATCAACTTTGGTGCCTTTAATATTCACATTTGGAACTTTAATGTCACGCTCAAAAGTGATCTTTGGGGCGTCAAGATCTTCTGTCACTTTTGTATGTTTGATTTCCAGATCTGGATCAAAGATACGATATTTTGATTCTGAAACATTGACTCCTGAAATCTTATATTGTGGTTTTCTGATTTTACCAGAAGCCAGATCTGTATCATGCATTTCAACATTACCTTTGATCTTGGTTCCAGTTGCTTTAATATCGCCTTCTGGGAATTTGCTTTCAATGTGCATTTCAGAAATAGTACATGCTGGCATCTTGATTGAATGCATGCTGCTTTTTCCATCTGAATCTTCAGTATGAACATTTTGTTTCATTATTGTTGTATCAATGGCAGCCACTTGCATACCTGTTGTAACGTTTGGGTCTGAAAAGCCAATACTTGTCTTTGGGAGACTGACATCAACATTTGGTGCAGACCTACCCATGTCTGTGTTTGCAAATTTGACATCAAGGTTGGATGTTTGCACTGTTCCACCTGCCAAGTTGATCTGCGGCATGTGGAAAGTAGTTTGGCCATGTTCTGTATCAGGTCCAGTTACCTCTACAACTTTTGTTTTTACAATGTGCATGGTGTGTGTTGTCCGTTGACCATCTCCCATTTGAAATTTTAAACCTTCCGCGCCCGCGAGATTAACATCCATATCCATCTCTGATGATTCCAGCCTTGGTCCTGATCCTTCAATACTGACTTGCTCATGCCGTGGGACTTTTATTTTAAATTCTGGACTGTGGATGTCTACATCTGTCATAACTGTGGGATTAGTCACATGAACTGTGCGTGTAATGACCTTTCTGGTGATACGTACACTGGAAGATATGTCATCTTGATCTGATGCCTCTGTGCCATCTTCTGACTTCAGACGAGGCTTGATTTTCTTTCTGAAAATCCTCTGATAGTCTTCATCATCTCCACTCTAGAGGAAATAAAAAATCTGTATCATACCCAGCTCTGTGTCTTTGAATAATTAACAAAATCCCTGCAGGCCAGAAAAGTCCTCCATTCAGCCTGCACTGAGCAAGCCTATTTCACACAGTATGATTGTAAGAAATGAAATTCAAGATGCTGATGTTTTTTAAAGATAGGACCAAGTTGAATTATCATCTTTGGTAAACAGTCTAGATTAACTCCCTCCACCATCCTGTGTCCTATTGTGATTGGTGCCCAATTTTAACTGAATCTTCTCCATCTCCCATTCTAAAGGAGCCTTCCATGCTTTGGAGAAGAACCTTTGGGGAAGTCTCTCACACAAACTCTTCTTTAGCACCCCGTTTCTTGCTACCTCTCCGCGCATGTTAAAATATTGAACGACACCAATATTCAGCCTCTTGCCCAGAGTGGGAGAATCGAAAGCCAGAGGGTATGCATTTAAGGTGAAGTTCATGGGAATATTTAGGATGATTTAAGCTGTTTAATGCACTTTCTGTTCCATCTATTATTTTTCTCATAGCTTTTCTTCCCTTCTCCTTTTGAGGAGTGGCTGCATTTTCTTGGTGATCATCTGTTATCTGACACAAGGGACCAATTAATCATGTCTGTCAGCAAAGCGGACTATTCCGAGCTTGGCTGTATGGAATGTGTATGTTCTCCCCCATGACCTGCGTGGGTTTTCTCTGGGAGCTCTAGTTTGCTCCCCTACTCCAGAGACATACAGGTATGTAGGTCAATTGGCTTGGTATCATTGAAAACTGTCCCTAGGATAATGTTAGTGTGCGGTAATCGCTGGTTGGCGCTGACTCAGTGGGCCGAACGGCCTGTTTCCCGCTGTGTCTCTAAACTAAACTAAATTCTAGGACAATGCTGTAAATACCTAGCAGATTAGTCAACATTTGGGAAGAGAGACTAAGTAGCATTTTAGGTCAATCATTCTCCAAAAATGCTGCCTAACCTGATAAGTGGTTACATTTTCTGTTATTATTTTAGATTTCCGGGTGCTTGCAGCTTTTGCTATCCAAGTGTGGATGCCATCGTAGCCAAGCCCAATCAAGTTGACGTGCAACGTTGCGCATTTCACATAGCAGTGGCCATTTTTGCCTTCTGCAATGCAAACTGCTGAGGTTTGGGAATATTTCAGATTCATTGTACTTTGAAGCATTTCTGCAACAGGAAGTTAGCATCAGCCAGTAATATAGAAACATAGAAAATAGGTGCAGGAGGAGGCCATTCGGCCCTTCGAGCCAGCACCGCCATTCATTGTGATCATGGCTGATCGTCCCCTATCAATAACCCGTGCCTGCCTTCTCCCCATATCCCTTGACTCCACTAGCCCCTAGAGCTCTATCTAACTCTCTCTTAAATCCACTCCACTGCCCTCTGTGGCAGGGAATTCCACAAATTCACAATTGCAAACCATAAAGCAAAAGTTGCCATTTACATGACTTTACTTAATCCTGCACAACACATACCAATACAGCATCTGGACTCGTGGCCCCAAATCGATCTGGGTCCCAGGAGTAATTTCCCCCAGGAGAAAGCCTTTCTCCTTTCCGATGTAACTTCAGTCCCACTGTGTGTCGATCCACTGTCTGTAGAATTTTCTGTGCTTCGTCATACCCCATTTCATCAAAGTAAATAGTTGCACTTACGATTTGGTCACCTAGGCGTAGGGGAGCAAGAATTTATATTTATATACTTATAAAGTGAAATTTAAGAGCTATAAGATTCTAAAGCATACATTACAGAGCTGAAGGCCATTGATTGGTAAGTTGACAGTGCAATGGGAGCCAAAGTGTATGGATGATGGACAGGAAAGATCTCTACTTGTAAAGATATGCAAGGGCATCAAACTATTCACAATAAACAACTTAGATGATGACAAAGATACAAATCCACATTTTAAAGGCAGGAATATTGCAACCTGTACAGATGGAAGTGTTAAACTACAAAAAGAGATTTAAAAAAAGGAGCAAAGAGCTTAATAGAATGCAGATTTTTATATAGGGTTGGATACCTGGAGTACTAAACACACTATCTAGTAGTGTTTAAGAAGGAACTGCAGATGCTGGAAAATCGAAGGTACACAAAAATGCTGGAGAAACTCAGCGGATGCAGCAGCATCTATGGAGCGAAGGAAATAGGCAACGTTTCGGCCCGAAACGTTGCCTATTTCCTTTGTTCCGTAGATGCTGCTGCACCCGCTGAGTTTCTCCAGCATTTTTGTGTACACTATCTAGTAGTCTCTGGGGATGACACCTCAAAATTACCTTGAGGTGATTTAAAAAAAAAAATGAAATGTGGAAGCTGATTACTAGGTAATATATTGTGTTATGACCAAGGACGAATTTTTAATACAGTCAAGAAAATTAGGCTTGTAAATGAAAGTGCCGCAATGTGTTTATTGTCCTTTGTTTGTGAGCATAGCTTATTGTTAACTAATTATTACAAATAATATGAAGACCAATGTACAAAGCAACGTAATAGTGATATCTATGAGCCTGACTAACATATTTCATAATTTCCTAAACATCAGGTCAACTTTGACTGTTCTCATATTACATGAACCTATTGTTTAATAGAATCTCCAGATTGATAAGAGGCAATGATGCTGGATTAAAAGAATGCACTATGTGTAGTGGCCATTTGGCCTGTTTTGCATGTCATTGAGGATGGCATGTGCCTTTAAATTTTAGACTGCCCGTTATATTGTGGGTGGGATTTATGACGTGTTTTTGGGCGTGTTTGGAGCTTAGATGCTTGCGCAGAAGTTTAGTTTTTAGATTAGTTTGGAGAGCCGATGGGGAAGGTTCTACCATGTGAGATCATGCGGGCCATGCAGGGTCCATGTGAGATCATGCGGATCTTGCCAGTGTCACGGAGACACAAGGAGTTTTCTAATGTCTAAAGTAATAAGCTGGAGTTCGAAGAAGATTGTATCAACGAGTTGGAAGAAATTTGGATGTATCTTGTTTAAGAAGGAACTGCAGATGCTTGAAAATCGAAGGTACACAAAAATGCTGGAGAAACTCAGCGGGTGCAGCAGCGAAGGAAATAGGCAACGTTTCGGGCCGAAACCCTTCTTCAGACTGATAGATGCTGCTGCACCCGCTAGGTTTCTCCAGCATTTTTGTGTACTTTGGATGTATCTTACTGTTTTCTATCAACAATAAAGCATTTATTAATCAAAAAACTGTGTTTTTAAGCCATATCTGAGAAGAAGCTCTGAAGGTCTCTGTGAGTGAGCTTGCATGCGTTTAGAAGACCATTCTCATCCAAATAGCGGCTAGGGTGCTAATTAACCTGAAAGATATGAAAATCTGCTGCTACACTATGTAAAATGAAATGATAGTTCTGTTCTTATAAACCAATCATCACCGATTTGCAGTCATCATAACTACTGAGAAAAAGAGTCAAGGTTGTAGAGCCTTGAGATGCAGGGGGAAATGGGTGACCTGAAGCAAATTAGCTGAAGGCTAATCATTTGCACGTACAGCAAGTAATTAGGAAAACTAGCAGTTGAGGAGCGGAAACCATACCTTCTTTCATTACTCCACTCTTTCCTACTGGGGAGTTTTCAACCACGTCCTTGATGAAGATGCCATCATCACTGCCACTTATAGTAAACCCATGTGCAGCTGCCCCCGCCCAGCTAGGGAGCAACACATCAAGGTCATCCTCTTTCTTGGCCATCTACAGAAACAAGAGGGGACAAAGTAATAGTCAAATACTTATTCACTGTGCAGAGATTGCTGACTGGAGATTCATTGTTTGGCACTAGATCTGTACAAGAGGACTGCTGGTTAGTATTGCCCTTGCTACATGGTTTACTGTTCCAACAAAGAAAAGTAGCAAGTGATACATTTTGATTGGAAAAATGAGAAGAAAGACAAGTTAAACCGTACACTTCTAAAGAAAGCACAAGACCAAAAAGACCTGGGATTGTGTACGTAATAGTTGCCAGAGCATTTAATGAAGTATATAGAGGATCTCAGATTTATAAACAGAAGCACTGAGAGATAGTAAAACAATAATTAAACTTCAGCTTAAAGTCTGGCCAAGGAATTCCAGCGGTGTACCAAATGAACATTGTAACAGGGAGCCAATGATCACTGGCTCACTTGATGTACATTTTCTAATTATCATGATCATATTGTATGGCGGTGCTGGCTCGAAAAACATCTATTTTCCATGTAAAAATTGTGTCACCTGAAATCTGTTCTCAGCGCAGGGTCAGTATACCTATTAACGATGCACCTGATTGAACCTCTGCAGTGACAGAAGGATAAGTGTCGTGGTGGAAGAAAAGCAATATGGATTCTGAAGTTCGGTGGAGGAGAGGAGCCTCAAATGTTGGGTAAGGTGTAAGAGTGTACTATCTGTTCTTGGGGCCCTGTTGTTTTTCATTTGTCATCTTATCAAGGTGTACAAAATCATGAGAGGAATAGATCGGGTAAATGCACAGTCTCTTGCCCAGAGTAGAGGAATCAAAAACTAGTTAAAAGTGAGATAAAACTAGTTAAAAAAGATTTAATAGGAACCCAAGGGGTAACTTATTTTACATAAAGGGTGGTGGGTGTATGAAACGAGCTGCCGGAGGAGATAGTTGAAGCAGGTACTATCGCAACATTTAGACAGGTACATGGATAGGACAGGTTTAGAGGGATATGGGCCAAACGTGGGCAGGTGGGACTAGTGTGGATGGGACATGTTGATTGGTGTAGCAAGTTGGGTCAGAGGGCGTGTTTCCACACTGTACGATTCTATCTGCCCATTCAGGCTTCTTCTTGATCTGGCTAGGCTGGATGGAATAGTTTTGGAATGGAGTCAGCAAGATTAGTACATGGATGTTTGGGCCATAAATGGAGTTGATGGTGCTGAAGATCCTGCACACATTATGGTTATGATGATGTTGCTGGTCCTCCTGCACTCCTCATGTTACTTTAGATTATGGGCAGAGTTCTGTTGGGTATTGGCCTTCAGATATCTCTACAACTGTTGCGTTTCAGGTGTGACATGGTAGAATGTTTGGATCATGAGGGGAATAGATTGGGTAGATGCATAGAGTCTCTTGCCCAGAATAGGCGAATCGAGGACCAGAGGACATAGGTTTAAGGTGAAGGGGAAAAGATTTAATAGGAATCTGAGGGGTACGTTTTCACACAAAGCATGGTGGGGGTATGGAACGAGCTGCCAGAGGAGGTAGTTGAGGCTGGGACTATCCCAATGTTTTAGAAACAGTTAGACAGGTACATGGATACGATGGGTTTGGAGGGATGTGGGGCAAACGTCGGGAGGTGGGACTAGTGTAGCTGGGACATGTTGGCCAGTATGAGCAAGTTGGGCGGACGGGCCTGTTTCCACGCTGTACTCTATGTCTGGATCTTCTGGTCATACTCAACAAATGTACCTGGTATTTCCCAGTAGAGAACTCAAGAGTCTCTTTGGGGATGTTATATATGGGGGACCTCAGGGCAGTCGGATGATGTTGGCATTCTGATGCTCCATTTGGTTGGAAGCTATCGGATTGACTTTGAGAAACTATCTGACATAAGTTTCCTTTGGAGGATCCTTGAGCAGATTAATAATCCTTTATAATTAATCTCCTATATTAATGAAAGCGTTTTTCCTTGCTTTGTAAGATTTTGTGTTATAACTTATAAAGCATGTACGTAGCATGTAATGATGTTACTTTTGTTAAGTAGTCTAAAGCTATACATCACATATCGAAATGACATATACAACTATTTTAAACAAATTCATCTCAACATTACTACATCTATGAGGTCAAAAGCAGACATGCTGAAAGGACATACGTTTGTGCAATTTCTTTGTCTCTTTAAACAGGAAACAAAATCGCTGCCACTTCTTTGGCTGGTAATGGGTCTTTTACTTCACTTGTGCTTGCTTCAGGCTCACGGCACTGGAAGAGAAGGAACAGGAGTCAAACTCAGAGTTCAAAAGCTGGGATGTTTATTCCACTGTTGGTGCAATAGAACAAGAAAAAAATACCAGAACACATCGGGACTGTCTTATCAACCCAACTTTTTCGGGGAAGGGAACCTGCCATCCTGTCTTATCAACCCAACTTTTTCGGGGAAGGGAACCTACCATCAATGCCCCTGTCCCACTTAGGAAACCTGAACGGAAACCTCTGGAGACTTTGCGCCCCACTCAAGGTTTCCGTGCGGTTCCCGGAGGTTCCCAGAGGTTTTTGTCAGTCTCCCTACCTGCTTCCACTACCTGCAACCACCTGCAACCTCCGGGAACCGCACGGAAACCTTGAGTGGTCTCCAGAGTTTTCCTAAGTGGGACGGGCATTAGTGGGACAGGGGCATAACTTGGCCTGACGTACACATGTATCAGTCTCATTTTCATGGTGCTTTTTGTGGTGGCCCAGCAACCCACTTAGGAAACACTATCAATCATTTGTAGACTATAAATTGTGTATCGAATTCTCTGCTGGAGTAGAAACAATGCCTCCACCACACCATCCCACTTCACCTTTTTGATTTTGTGATCAAATGAGCCAAGAATTCAGGGAAAATCCCAATATTACATAATCAAGGTCGAGTCGCACACACTGCCCACTCCCTCTTCTCCCATCAGGCAAAAGGTATAGAAGTGTGAAAATGTACACCTCCAGATTTATGGGGTTTCTTCTCAGCTGTTATCAGGCAACTGAACCATCCCACCACAATCAGAGAGCAATTCTGAACTATCTACCTATTTGGTGACCCTCGGATCATCCTTGATCGGACTTTGCTGACTTTACTAAACGTTATTCCCTTATCATCCCTTATCTACACACTGTAAATGGATCGATTGTAATCATGTATTGTCTTTCTGCTGGCCGGATAGCATGCAACAAAAGCTTTTCACTGTACCTTGGTACACGTGACAATAAACTAAGCTGATTCAACGAATTCAGTGCTTAGGCTCTCATTAGTCTAGGGAAGGTCAAATAATGATCTGAATATTTTTACAGAGCCCTGTAGAGAGATGCAATTTGGAAATTGGCCTTTTGGCCAATTGAATCCTTACCGACCATCAAACACCACTTTTCATACACTAATCGAACCATAACCCTGTTTATTCTACCAATATTCCCATCATTTCACAGCCTCCAACATTCTACCACTCACCTACGCACCATTGCCAAATAACCTGCCAATCCATAAATTTTAGGATATGGGAGGAAGCCAGAGCAAACCCATGTGATGAAGGTGGACAACGTCATTGATCAGGCTTGAAAGCACCATTGGTAGCTGGAACCGTGAGACAAGATCTACTAATAGCAACAATGTGCTGGCTGTTTCTACCAGTATGATCATCAGCGAAGGACAGGGCTAGGCTCAGCCTCAACTGTCACCGTGTTTACTTGTCCGCTCGCTGCCACTCAAGAGACTCTTAAAAGCCCAGGTCCAAGAAATAATTTACCAACAGAAAACAGAACCTTTGGGAGATGTTCATATTGGGAAGAGGGAAATAACATTCCAAATTAATTTTACGGAACTACTCGATTTGCAAATCATCATCATCATCGTCGAAAACATCAATGCCTCTGTACGACAGTGATCGCAACTTCTACTGAAGTGTGGTTGGCCATTGGCTCGTTAGAAGCTCATCCACCCTTTGACAGGTCTGGTTTTTGTTCCTGCTGGGGGTCCACAGCCCCCTCCTCACCTGGCAAACCAGGTGGGGGAGACGGTTTAGTCGACGACTATCCGACCATGGAGCGGGTAGCACGAGATTACATGGTACCCGTGGCGGGGGGGGGGGGGAACTCCCCCCGACCTGACCATTTCTGTACCAAAACTCTTGCAAATTTACTGCTTCTAATGCTTTAAGCGAAAATGTTCTCCCAGGATTGGAATTCTCACACCTTGTATTAAGCTTCAAAAGGGATTCAAGACCAGAACAATTCACTTTGAAGACAATTAATTTTTGCATCGGTTGTGTTCTAAGCCATAAAAGATTTGTGTTTTGACAGCTGTGAGGGAATTATAGCTTCCAAAGGGTTGAAAGCAGTTACAACGTGATTATCTAGTGACTTTTCCCTGATACGCAGCAAACTGGGGCCAGTCTCGTATTACTGCCCATATTAGGCTCTGATATGACAAAATGTTTTGATCTGATTAAAACATCTCCAGTGACAAGAAGAAAAGGAATAATTTATTAACAACATGTCAGACGAGATTTCGCAATTGGAGGGAAGGGTTTCGGCCCGAAACGTTGCCTATTTCCTTCGCTCCATATATGCTGCCCCATCCGCTGAGTTTTTGTCTACCTGTCAGACAAGACTCTGGTTTCATTCAAAGTTTACCTCACTTTCCTGTTCAATGCATAACGTTCACCCCGATCTTAATATAGAATAGTGCAGCACAGGAACTGATCTTTCTACCCACAATGTTTATGCCTAATGCCCCTGTCCCACTTAGGAAACCTGAACGGAAACCTCTGGAGACTTTGCGCCCCACCCAAGGTTTCCGTGCGGTTCCCGGAGGTTTTTGTCAGTCTCCCTACCTGCTTCCACTACCTGCAACCTCCGGGAACCGCACGGAAACTTTGGGTGGTGCGCAAAGTCTCCAGAGGTTTCCGTTCAGGTTTCCTAAGTGGGACAGGGGCATTTACATGATGCCGAGCTGAACTGATCTCGCCTGCCCGCACATGATCCAGTATCTCTCCATTCCTTGCATTTGCATGTGTCTATCCAAACGCCTCTTAAACGCCACTATAGTAACTGGCAACATTATCTAGTCAGCTTAGTGACCCGTTTGAAAACCATCCCCTGTGAGGATCAGTCTTTTCGGGAGGAGGAATTCTTATGCTTAATGCCAACATTGTTCATTCAAGATCTGAAACACAACCTCTGTGCATCCATTGTCACGCAAGTATATTTTCAAGCTTACTGGCAGCAGTGTGGAAAGCTGTTGCCTGAAAAAAGAAACATGAAATCATCCGCACCAGGCTTTGCTCCCTCGTGCACGACTCATATAGACCACGAATTATCTGCCATTCCCACTCCTCTAGTTTAGTTCAGAGATACAGCGTGGAAACGGGCCCACCGAATCCACACCGACCAGCGATCCCTGCACATTAACACCACCTGACATACACCGGGGACAATTTATACTTATACCAAGCCAATTAACCTACAATCCTGTACATCTTTGGAGTGTGGGAGGAAACCAAAGATCTTGGAGACAACCCACACGGTCACGGGGAGAACGTACAACCACCGTCCAGACACGCGCCCGCAGTCAGGATGGAACCCGGGTCCCCGGCGCTGTAAGGCAGCAACTCTACCACTGCGCCAACGCCCCGCCCTGATCTCCTGATCACTCATTGCACCGTGAAATGTGGTGTGGATGGGTGGGGGGGCAGAGGTCAAGTTCAGCTCAACCACTCTACTCTGCAGGCAAGCAGTAATACCAACGTTCAACATCTAGGGCTAGAGACTACTAGATAGTGTACACAAAAATGCTGGAGAAACTCAGCGGGTGCAGCAGCATCTATGGAGCGAAGGAAATAGGCAACGTTTCGGGCCGAAACGTTGCCTATTTCCTTCGCTCCATAGATGCTGCTGCACCCGCTGAGTTTCTCCAGCATTTTTTTGTGTACCATCGATTTTCCAGCATCTGCAGTTCCTTCTTAAAAACTATTTGTGAGCAACTGGGTTGAGGTACAAAGAGGGCTTCCCGTGGATCTGCACCATCGACATAAGAAGAGAAAGTGGCTTTGAATAAAACCTTTGAAAGGTCCAAAAAATGTTTGTTATTAAACGAGCTGGCATGCATCAAAATAAATAAGTAAACATGGTTTTGTGGTTGAGCTAGCCAGAATCTTGTGCCCAATGACTTTAGGAATGGTGAGTTATTTTCTACTTGTTACAAATAAGGGAGGCCACCTAAAACCTAGCTGACACTGTTTGCTTTTTAAAAAAATCACCCTTGGCTGAGTAAAAGCACAGTCATTGGTGAGTCAGAAAATATGGGTTCAAATCCCATTCCAGAGACTCAAACCCATTTCCTATGTTGACATTGCAGCAACATACTGAGGAAGTCATTTTTCATTAAACTGTTGAGAACAAACAAAAGATCACATTGCACCCAACATTTTAAATTTATGGGTTGTTAAGAGCCAAAACGATGTGACAAAATCCTACATAACATAAACTATTTATTACGTTTGTTTGTTCAACTTTGACAAAGACTTCAAGAATCAAGAGTGTTTTATTGCCATATGTCCTGAAACGGAACAATGACATTCTTAATTTCAACATCACGACAGATACGTAAACATAGTACTCTCTAAGCACTCTGTCATTAACCACAAAAATGTTTCAAACACACACACAATAATAGTGCAAAGACAAAAACAATACCCCCAAGTCTATGCTTAAGAAAGAACTGCAGATGCTGGAAAAATCGAAGGTGGACAAAAGTGCTAGAGAAACTCAGCGGGTGAGGCAGCATCTATGGAGCGAAGGAATAGGTGATGTTTTGGATCGAGACCCTTCTTCAGACTGAAGAAGGGTCTCGACCCGAAACGTTACCCATTCCTTCGCTCCATAGATGCTGCCTCACCCGCTGAGTTTCTCCGACATTTTTGGCTACCCTCAAGTCTATGTAGTTCGGAGTTGCAGTGTTTAATAGCCGGATGGCTGCAGGGAAGAAGCTGCTCCTGAACCTGGATATTACAGTGTTAAAACTCCTTTACCTTCTTCCCAATCGCAGGAGTGAAATGAGAGTGTGGCCAGGTTGGTGTGTCTCTGATGATGCTGGCTGCCTTTTTGAGGCAGCAACTCCTGTAGATCCCTTTGATGGTGGGGAGGTCAGTACCCGTGATGGACTGGGGCAGTGCTCACCACTTTCTGGAATCTTCATTCATGGACGTTCGAATTGCAGAACCAGGCCGTAATGCAACCAATCAACATGTTCTCTATTGTACACCTGTAAAGGTGCAAGAGAGTGTTCGTTGACTTAACGAATCGCCTCAAATTTCTAAAGAAGTAGAAGAAGCCTTGATCAGCTTACTTTATGATTGCATCAATGAGCTGGGTCGAGAACAGATCTTCAATCCAGGATCTTGGAGTTTTTTGACTCTCACCACCACCGTCCCATCGATGAAGATAGATTTATGGATCCTCGACCCTTCCTCTTCCAAATCAGTTCCTTGGTTTCACCGACGTTGAGAGCAAGGCTATTGTCCAGGCGCCATTTGGTCAGTCGATCGATCTCCCTTTTATACTCTGACTCATCACCATCTGTAATTCGTTCAACAACAGGGGCGGCGTCGGTGAATTTGAAGATGGAGTTGAAATTGTGTCCGGCTACACATTCATGAGTATACAGTGAGTATAGTGAGCACGCAGTGTTGAGGTGCCCCTGTGCTGATGGTTATCGAGGATGAAGTGTTGCTGCCAATTTGTGCAGACTGTGTTCTGTTGATGGGCCATCTGCTTTTGTACAATTTCATTTTGTAACCCCACAACCCAAACCCATTCCAAATCATATTCCAACAGTATGACCGAAGCATTAAAAAGCTTTAGTTAGACAGCTGCAATAATAAATTATCTCAGTGGAACATGAGAGATGTAACAGCTGCAAATGGGCTATTCCATCCACAACAAGGCAAAGACAAAAAAACCCCACCTCCTTTTACTGGGACATGTCCACAAGCCAGAGAATGACTCACAAATGTGTCCTGTCCGATTGTGCAACCACAAAGAATGGGAATGCCCTAAAAATCCTTCACCTGGAAACGTGGAGAGGATGTTTTTCATTAGTGGGAGAGTCTAGAGGACTAGAGGTCATAGCCTCAGAATTAAAGGACGTTCTTTTAGGAAGATGGGGAGAAATGTCTTTAGTCAGAGGGTGGTGAATCTGTGGAATCCTTTGCCACAGACGGCTGTGGAGGCCACAAGTCTGGATATATTTAAGGCAGCGATAGATAGATTCTTGATTAGTACAGGTGTCAGAGCTTATGGGGAGAAGGCAGGACGGAGAGAAAAATCGGCCATGATTGAATGACAACATATACTTGATGGGCCGAATGGCTTGATTCTACTCCTATTCCCTATGACCTTTCCTCATCTGTTCCAAGCTAACGCTCCCGACTCAAATGAGCAATGGTGGGGAGGCGGTGGCAGTATTCTTCTGATCTGTAAATGAGAGGTCTTCCAAATTAATCACTGAATCTAGTGACTCCAGGACATGATGATCATCGTGTAGATTTGGACAATGGCACAAGCAGACAAGAGTTATTTTATATTTAAAAAGACACTAATGCGCTGGAGTAACTCAGCGGTGGTGGACAAAAATGCTGGAGAAACAATAGGCAATAGGTGCAGGAGTAGGCCATTTGGCCCTTCGAGCCAGCACCGCCATTCAATGTGATCATGGCTGATCATCCCAAATCAGTATCCCGTTCCTGCCTTCTCCCCATATCCCCTGACTCCGCTATCTTTAAGAGCCCTATCTAGCTCTCTCTTGAAAGCATCCAGAGAACCTGCCTCCACCGCCCTCTGAGGCAGCAACTCAGTGGGTGAGGGAGCATCTATGGAGCAAAGGAAATAGGCAATGTTTCAGGTCGCGACCCTTCTTCAGACTGATGCGAGGGTGGAGGGGGCGGGAAGAAGAAAGGAAGAGGTGGGGCCAGTGGGCTGAGGGAGAGCTGGGAAGGGGAGGAGAAAGCAGGGACTACCTGAAATTGGAGAAGTCAATGTTCATACCGCTGGGGAGTAACTCAGCGGTTAACTTTGTGTCTAGAGTTTATTGTATTCATGTATCCAGACAAGAATAGACGCAGGTGAATAGGGATAAAGAACGAAAATGCGGTAAAGAATAACTTATTTTGGGACTTTTTCTGGATACATAGCCTCTGGGCTGAAATATAATCCATCTCATTGTGTGAAGTGGGTGTTGGCTCAAAGGCAATACCACCACCAACTATGAAAAACATAGGTTGCTATTGAGCAACTGTGCAGACAAGTATAAACATCTCTTGTTGATCAAAGATAAACGGAGTAGGAATTTGGAGATAGGCCTGTGTCAACAAGGGCAACACTGAAAAATAAATGAAACACCTAGAGCAAGCAAAATCATGCACAATGGTGAGATCTCTGGTACTCTGATCAATTTACCTCTCCCCATGTATAGTCATGCTTATTCACTTGAATAGCAGGGCATGCAAAGGCCTCCATGTTCAAATTGGATCTCCTGAGATGGTGTTGTCTTATTGGGGCATGATGAATAGGGATAAAGAACGAAAATGCAGTAAGGAATAACTTATTTTGGGACCCAAAACATTATCTGGAGACTCCTAGAAAATGGGAGACATTAAAAAGACCCCATCTCTCAGTTTGCGTGAGGCCCAGTGCAGATTGGAGGAACAGCACCTCATATTTCACTTGTGGGTAGTTTACATCCCAGAGGTATGAACACCAATTTCAGGTAGTCCTTGCTTTCTCCCTCCTTCCCAGCTCTCCCACAGCCTACTGTCTCTGCCTCTTCCTTTCTTTTTCCCCCCACCGGACATCAGTCTGAAGAAGAGTCTTGACCCAAAGCGTCGCCTATTCCTTCTCTCCAGAGATGCTGCCTCACCCGCTGAGTTTCTCCAGCATTTTTTGTCTACCACCTCTCAGTTAAATTGCCTTCTGCCTAGAAAAGCTTAGAACTAAAATGAGAGATCAAGTTACATGTTCACACCCTAGGGGAGTAAATTACCAAAGGGCTTTGTTTGAATATACTTAGTAGGTTGCCACCAGAGACCGCAGAGGAGGCAAGGATGCACCACTGTGCAGGCAGGTAGGACTAGTGTAAATGGGGCACCTTGATCGGTATGGGCAAGCTGAGCCGAAGGGCTTGTTTCCGTGCAGTATGACTCTATGACACTGTCATCAGGGATGACACAAAGCAGCAGAAACTATAAACATAGTGACTTACAGCAAAATTAAAATTAGGACAGAAATTAGTTAGGACAGAAAGGGTGCAGCAGTAGAGTTGCTGCCTTACAGCGAAGGCAGCGCTGGAGACCCAGGTTCGACCCCGACTACAGGTGCTGTGCTGTACAGAGTTTGTACTTTCATCCTGTGACCTGCGTGGGTTTTCTCCGAGATCTTTAGTTTCCTCCCACACTCCAAAGACGTACAGGTATGAAGGTAAATTGGCTTGGTAAATGTAAAAATTGTCCCTAGTGTGTGTGGGATAGTGTGAGTATGCGGGGATCGCTGGTCGGCACGAACCCGGTGGGCCAGAGGGCCTATTTCCACGCTGTATCTATAAACTAAACGTTTAAAATTAGCTTCAAACTTAATGTATAGGATAACAGGATAGTGAATACAATGACAGTTCAAGATTCAAGAGAGTTTATTGTCATGTGTCCCAGATAGGACAATGAAATTCTTGCATTGCTGCAGCACAACAGGATACTGTAGTCCACCAGTATGGTATTTTCCACCAATCCACCAGTACGATATTTTCCACCAATTCACCAGTATGGTATTTTCCACCAATCCACCAATACTGTATTTCCATCAATGCCAAAAGAAAATCCCCAATATTTATATATGTTTCAGGATCCTGGCATTGCTGGGGCAAACACTTATTGCCATCCATTAATGCCTTCTTGACCACTGTAATCCTTCTGGTGAAGGTTCTCCAACAGTGTTATAAGAGATTTCTTAGATTTAGAAAGTGATGAAGGAATGGTGAGGTACCTCTAAGTGAGAATGGTGAGCAATTTGGAATGGCATTGGTGGTGTTCATATGCCTCTGATGAAGGGAATAAATGTTCAGGGCAGTCAGTGAGGTACTAATCAAGCAAGCTGCTTTGTATTGGATGGTGTCAAGCTTTTTGAGTTATGGGCGCTGTACTCTTTCAGACAAATGAAGAGTAGTTCATTACTCTCCTGATTTGTGTTTCGTTGATACTGGAAAGGCTCTGTGGCGCCAGCTGATGAGTCACCCTTTGCAAGATACCCGCCCTGTGACTTGCCATTATGAGTCCAGGCTTGCCTCTGGTCAATGGTGATTGCCCAGACACGCTACTGGACTACAAGTGGCAGCAGGACTTGGTGATGGTAATGCCACTGAGTATCAAGGTTAAGTGGTTACACTCTCTTGTTGGAGATGTCTTTGTTTGACACTTCCAGGGCATAAAAAGCGCCTTGAGTATTAGAAAGGCGCTATATAAATCCCATCCATTATTATTATTATAAATCTTACTTGCCACTGATTAGTCAATCACTCAATCTTGCCCAAGTCTTCTTGCACACAGGCAGAGGCTCATTCATGCGCTTAATTTACAGAGAAGTTTCCTTTTAGTTTAGAGATACAGCGCAGAAACAGGCCCTTCGGCCCACCGAGTCCACGCTGACCAGCGATCCCAGCACACTAACACTATCCCACACACACTAGGGATAATTTACTATTTCACCAAGCCAATTAACCCACAAACCTTTTCATTTCACTGCACATCTCGTATGTGTATGTGACGAATAAACTTGACTTGATTTGCCTTGAACCTGCACGTCTTTGGAGTGTGGGAGGAAACCGGAGCACCCGGAGAAAACCCACGGGGGGAACGTACTAACTCCGTACAGACAGCACACATAGTCGGGATCGAACCTGGGTCTCTGGCGCTGTGAGGCAGCAACTCTACTGCTGCGCCACCGTGTGGTGAACATGGAATTAAGCATAGTGCCATTATTAGGGAACATCTACACTTCTGATCTTGTGAGTGAAGAAATGCCATCGATGAAATAGCTGAAGATGGTCAGGCAAGGACTTGGCCTGGAAATGATCACAGCCATTTTTATGCGAGGCACGATTCCAACTACTGAAGTGGTTCTCCCTCTGATGCTCATTGACTTAAGTTTTATCATCAACCACGTACAGTCACTCTCAATTCACCCCTGGAATTCAGTCCTTTGGTGCCTGATTAGAATAAGATACAGGAATCGCTCGGCTCCAGACCAAATTGTAATCTGGAGCCAAGCGATTCTGGCAAAACCCAAACTGGCATCCATCAGCAGGTTATTACTTAGTGAGGCTTGGTCGCACTGCTGATGACCTATTCAATTAAGTACCTGTTCATTGATCAGATCAGATTAGTTTATTCTCATATGCAACAGGAAGCAATGAAATTCTTTATTCACATTAAGCTCAGAGTACAAAGCATACATGATGATACATATGGCAATACAATGACAAATGCAATAATTGCAGTGTAATCTGAAACATTGCAAAATAATACTAAAATGAAGTAATGAAATAACTTAATGAGGTAGAGTTAAGAGTGAGAGCACATGACAGCACGTCTGGAAGTGGGGTGAGATTGAGGTGATAGGTTCAAGAATTTGATAGCATTGGAGAAGTCTTAAGTCTGGACATCCAAGCTTACAAGCTCCTTTATCTTCTCTCTTAAGGTGGAAGAGGAAAAAGGGAATGGCCAGGGTGGCAGGCATCCTTGACGATAGTTCCACCCTTCCTGAGTGCAACGCACCGTGATGATGGAATGGATGAAAGGAAGCGATGAGTCATAAGGTCCTAAGTAATAGGAGCAGAATTAAGCCATTCGGCCCATCAAATCTACTGCGCCATGCAATCATGGCTGATCTATCGCTTCCTCCTAACCCTATTCTCCTGCCTTATCCCCATAACCCCTGACACCCGTACAAATCAGGAATCTACCCAACCCTGCCTTAAAAAATATCCATTGACTTGGCCTCCACAGCCTTCTGTGGCAAAGAATTCCACAGATTCACCACTGTTCGATTAAAGAAATTCCTCTTCATCTTAAAAGGAACGTCCTTTAATTCTGAAGCTATGACCTCTGGTTCTAGAATCTAGATTCTCCCACTAGTGGAGACATCCTCTGTGATGGACCTGCTCACGACTCTGCAGGGTCAAGTAGCAACAACAGTAGTCAGGCTGAAGATGCCTTGTCAGAATACTTTCTACAGCACATCTGTAGAGGTTCGAGAGAATCATTGTGGATGGAACATACTGAACAGTGTAGAACAGAAACACGGTGTTTGGCCTACATGTCTGAGCCAAACATGATGCCAAGTTAAACTAATCACCTCTGCCACATTACTCTGTCCCCTGCACATCCATGTTCATTCATTCATTATCGTTGAAAATACTAGCGACGCAGTGCCGCTGGTTTCTGACAGGAACAGGGACGGACGCACCACACATCTCTGACCTCCAGTTCCTGCGGACTTCCGCCGCTTCAAGTATAGGATTTTGGTGTGTGTGTGTGTGTGTGCTTTATCATCATTCCTTACAATGCTATGTACGACAGTGATCACAACTACTACTGAAGTGTGGATGGCCGTTGGCTCGCTAGGAGCTCATCCGCCCTTTGACAGGTCTTGTTTTTGATCCTGCTGGGGGTCCTCCTTTCGTGACAAACCAGGTGGGGGAAGACGGTTTAGTCGCCGACTATCCGACCATGAAGCAGATAGCACGGGATTACATGGTACCCGTGGCGGGGGGGAACTCCCCCCGACCTGACATCCATATGCCTACCTTAAAGTTTCTTAAATGTCACTATCATATATGCTTCCACCATCACCAGTAGCGGCGCATTCCAGGCACCCACCACTCTGAGAAATATGCTTGCCCTGTACATCAAACTTTCCCCCCTCTGACCTTAAAGCTATGCCTTCTAGTCCTTGACATTTCCACAATGGGAAAAAGATTCTGACTGAATACCCTATATATGCCTCATATAATTATCTATTCCATCAAGTCCCCGCTCAACCTTCGATGCCTCTACAAGGTTACCCAGCTCTATATCAGGCTACAGCATTACTAGTCTTCCAAAATGGTCTCCAAATGTATACACCAGTCCCTGTGCATTTGTTGCAGGACTCTGCAAGATAAGCTTTGCCTCGTCCAAATTCAGTATCCAATTCAATACCAGGCAACCCTTCTGGTTTAATACTTTCTCAAATGCAACACAGCAGTGACTTACCAGGAATATCAACGAGGATTTATGAGGCAACAGGTAACAAATGGGCCAGACTCTATAGGTATGGACAGTAGATTTGGGGTAGAAGATTGCAACCTTCACGTAGTCCGCCCTGTTTCGACTAATGCAATCAACTCGACGTGCACAAACGGGAAGATCAAATAGAACAAGTTGTCCAACAACTTTAGGCTGTGCACGCCACACGAAAGAAGAAGGAGATAGTAGATTTCACTCCCCAATGGGCATAAATGAATTTTCATAATAATCATGGTCAGCTTCTTTAAGACTATACCTTTCTGACAATCACCATGTTTATTTTAACTGAATTTAAATTATATAGCTAATATGAACCCCGCCCTTTGGATTGTTAATTCAGGCCTCTGAATTACTAGTCTGGTGATCTAATTGCTACTTCACCACAACCCAAGCAGTAATTTAAAATATATTTTCACTGAAGTGGTCTGACTGATTTTTTTTCCTCCCTTTTAAGTTTTTACTTTAAGTTCCTGCCTCTCTTCCAATCCTGAAAGTGGCAGGGGTGTGACTTTATACCGGAATGCTTCTGCGATTGGCCAATGTCACATTCATAGCCAAGTTACCATCGCCCGCCGGGGGCTTTGACTTTGACTTTGACTCTGACATCGGGAGGGGAATGGGAAGTGCAGGGGAGAGATAAGTCTTTGCCTTCCATCACAGTGTGGAGGAGATGCGCTGTGATGGATGTTTGTGTAAATTGTGTTGTGTCTTGGTTCTTTTTTGTGTGTATGACTGTAGAAACAACATTTCGTTTGAACCTCAAGGGGTTCAAATGACAAATAAATTGTATTGTATTGTAAAAAAAGTCTAGATATATCATCAGAATACTGCAACGTCCAATCTCAAGCCATAAACATTACAACAGTATGATACTGTTTTCCCATGCCTAGTCCACCTCTACAGAGGGGGGTTCTAACATTTCCAACTAATTGGGTTGAAAGGAGAGGATGTCAAATTCTTAACCGTCTAAATGGATATTTGCCAAGGCCTGCTCTCCACTCATTGACACACTAGCATTCCAAGAACTAGTCGAAAATGCAAAGAAATTCGACTTGATTTCACCTTCAACCGAAGATTTGAGCTAAGTCACCTTACATCAGCAACAGTAGATCACACTTATTGTTAGTGCAGATGCTGGCAAATCGAAGGTAGACTAAAATACTGGAGAAACTCAGCGGGTGAGGCAGCATCTATGGAGCGAAGGAAATAGGCGACGTTTCGGGTCGGGACCCTTCTTCAGACTGATGTCGGGGTGGGGGGCGAGAAGCAGAAAAGAAGAGGCAGAGACAGTGGGCTGAGGGAGAGCTGGGAAGGGGAGGAGAAAGCAGGGACTACCTGAAATTGGAGAAGTCCATGTTCATACCACTGGGTTGTAAACTGCCGAAGCGAAATATGAGGTGTTGCTCCTCCAATTTACGGTGGGCCTCACTCTGGTAATAGAGGAGGCCCAGGACAGAAAGGTCGGATTCGGAATGGGAGGGGGAGTTGAAGTGCTGAGCCACCGGGAGATCAGGTTGGTTATTGCGGACCGAGCGGAGGTGTTGGCCAATTGTTAGGTTCAGTATCAAATCTTATTGTTAGTTTCAGTATCAAATCTCACCAATTCAGAAGGTTCCAGGTATAAAAATGGATCTGTTATGTAAAGGTGTTTAGTGCATTTCTGAGAAGATATCTTCCCCAAATCTTTATCGGCAGTATAATCTTTTGAAGAAGGCCGTGTAAAAGACAGATTGATAGCTGTATCACACGGTCACCTTGACACAAAGGAGAGTTAGCAGTGATTTGGACACCAACTATCCTGACCACAAAGTAGATTACTGGTAAAAGATCAACAATAATACTTGTTAAACATACTGCCAATTATCACCTATGTCAATACCATTTGAATGTTCCCAAACATACTTCCTAAAATATAATATCTACCTGAAGATTTGAACATCATTGGCACATTTGAGAAGCTCTTCAATATCTCTTTATCATCTACCATGCAGACTTCCCTCACTTTGTACAACTATGCTCACCCCAATCCCAAAGTACTCTTCCTCTCTGTAGACGACAGCTTTCTTTTCTACAGTGTTCAAAAGGGAACTGCAGATGCTGGAATATCGAAGGTACACAAAATTGCTGGAGGAACTCAGCGGGTGCAGCAGCATCTATGGAGCGAAGGAAATAGGCGACGTTTCGGGCCGAAACCCTTCTTCAGACGTCGCCGAAACGTCGCCTATTTCCTTCGCTCCATAGATGCTGCTGCACCTGCTGAGTTCCTCCAGCAATTTTGTGTACCTTCTTTTCTACAGTCACTGGTTACCCCACTTTCTTTCCCCTTCTGCTTTGCTTCAAACCACTCTTCCTCTCAGAAATCTGGTACATGAACAGGTTAATGAACAGCTTCTTCCCCACACCCATCAGGCTATTAAACTCACCATCAAACAAACTCTGAACTACAACAGCCTATTGCACTTTATCTGTTTATTTATGTGTGCATCTGAAGAAGGGTTTCGGCCCGAAACGTTGCCTATTTCCTTCGCTCCATAGATTCTGCTGCACCCGCTGAGTTTCTCCCGCATTTTTGTCTACCTATATATATGTGGTCTTTGCTATATAGACACACTGATCTGTTCTGTATTTATGCTTACTCTATTCTATTGTGCTGCAGCAAGCAAGAATTATTGTCATGCGTCCTATCTGGGACACATGACAATAAACTCTTGATACTTCAAGTAATGATTCATATCAGCATTCAATTTCCCCATTTCCCTCTTTTCAACCTCAAAACTAGGATTTTTTCTTTTTGAAGTCCCAGTGTTATCCCCATCAATCTTGCTCCCAGACAGTACGGAGTCAAGTCTCGATGGGAGAGGACACCCATCCAGGTTATTGCATTTTCTTTCTCACCTGCTTCCCTCATAGTTGGGAGAGAAAAATGGGCCCAAATATTATTCCTCGAGGATCCGTTAACTTGTTGGCACAGGCAATAAATGTCACCAAAGCTCCAGCCCAGCATGTTAGGGCAAGAAGAAGATCTTTCCTCCTTTTGTAATCTATTATTGTTTAATGACATTGCTTGAAAACTCATCATTATTTATTTGAGTTTCTTTTCCTCGGGACCCAATCTAGGATCTCCCTTTTCCATTCCTACTCTTGCTATTTTACAGACTCTGATCCCTGCTGCTAATATTCCCACCAACGTTAAGGCACATCCATCAAAGGTCTGAAGAAGTGTACCAGCCAGAAAACATAGAAACATAGAAAATAGGTGCAGGAGTAGGCCATTCGGCCCTTCGAGCCTGCACCGCCATTCAATATGATCATGGCTGATCATCCAACTCAGTATCCTGTACCTTCCTTCTCTCCATACCCCCTGATCCCTTTAGCCACAAGGGCCACATCTAACTCCCTCTTAAATATAGCCAATGAACTGTGGCCTCAACTACCTTCTGTGGCAGAGAGTTCCAGAGATTTACCACTCTCTGTGTGAAAAATGTTTTTCTCATCTCGGTCCTAAAGGATTTCCCCTTTATCTTTAAACTGTGACCCCTTGTCCTGGACTTCCCCAACATCGGGAACAATCTTCCTGCATCTAGCCTTAAGAATTTTGTAACTTTTTATAAGATCCCCCCTCAATCTTCTAAATTCTAGCGAGTACAAGCCGAGTCTATCGGGTCTTTCTTCATATGAAAGTCCTGACATCCCAGGAATTAGTCTGGTGAACCTTCTCTGTACTCCCTCTATGGCAAGAATGTCTTTCCTCAGATTTGGAGACCAAAACTGTACACAATACTCCAGGTGTGGTCTCACCAAGGCCCTGTACAACTGCAGTAGAACCTCCCTGCTCCTATACTCAAATCATCATCTATCCATGTCGTCCAGGGATGCTGCCTGAATGGATGAGTTACTCCAGCATTTTGTGTCTATCCTTGTGTTCCATGCAAGATTCCTGCATCTGCAATTCCTTTTATCTCGGTCAAAGATAATTCTACACAAGATGACTTGACCATTGAGAAGTGATAAATCAGTTAATTAATTGGGCGGCATGGTGACGTGGTGGTAGAGTGCAGCAAATGCAGCGCCGGGTTCGATCCTGACTACGGGCGCTGTCTGTACGGAGTTTGTACGTTCTCCCCGTGACCTGCGTGGGTTTTCTCAGAGATCTGCGGTTTCCTCCCACACTCCAAAGACGTGCAGGTTTGTAGGTTAATTGGCTTGGTAAATGTAAAAATTGTCCCTAGTGGGTATAGGATAGTGTTAATGTGCGGGCATCGCTGGTCGGCGCAGACCCGGTGGGCCAAAAGGGCCTGTTTTCCACGCTGTATCTCTAAACTAAACTAAACTGATCAGGGTTAATACCAAACAGTTGGCTCCTCTGGTTATGACAATATATTTGCTTTGTCTGCACTTAAAAAAAAATGTTTCATTAGGTGTCTGGTCAACCTTATGATGGATATGTACAAGTACTTTCATTAGCTACCCCCCCCCCCCCCCCCCCCACCTCTCCGTCTGCTTTGCTAATTTGCACTCCGTGAATTCCCTTTCCACCAACACACACGAACCAGTTAAACCCTCCATTTTGCCTCCATTTGCTGCCAGACCCTCATTAACGCTGGACTATTCCAGTGTTCTTGGCTGGCCTCCACTCTTCCACCCACGACAAAGATAAGCTCATCCAAAAGTCTGCTGCCCATATGCTGATTCACACGAAGCCTACTCACCCATCACCTCTATGGTCAGGGCCTTAGCCGAGATGCCAGTGAAAACCACCTACATTAAAAACTCATCCTTGTTTTCAAATACCACTGGGCCTTGAACCTTTAACTCTTTTAAGAGTGAAGTGTTACAACCAGGCAATTGGTTGACAGTATCTCACACCAATTGCTGTAATTCTCTGATATATACCACACCTCTCATGTAACGGAACAATGTAATGACATTTCTTGTTGTAACACTATCTTAAATATATAGATATATATATACCATCGGATATACCCCACACCGTTCACTCTGATTCACTTGGATATATCCTTCACTGTTAAACTACCCAGTTAATCTCTCGCTATTCATCGGCTAATACAACCCATAGTGTGTGACGCGCCCCTGTATGCCCCACTTAGTAAATATTTTATTACGTTCCTTTATATCACTTTAAGCCAGTTTTTGGTCTCTTCGTGTTATCAGAAACTGGATGCACTGCGGATGTAACACAAAAGCACTACGCATGTTGAAGAAACATTACATCACAAACGAATTGGGAATAAAACCTTCACTAAGAGAAAGGTAACATTACATCAATAATAATAATAATAAATTTTATTTATGGGCGCCTTTCAAGAGTCTCAAGGACACCTTACAAAAATTGAGCATGTAGAGGAAAAACATGTAAGGGGAATGAAATAAATAGTAGAGACATGACTAGTACACATTGGATATTGTGTAGATATTGGATAACAAAACTACACTTCTTGACTAGTAAGGATGTCAGAAGTTACGCGGAGAAGTCAGGAGAATAGGGTTGAGAGGGTAAAATAGATTAGCCACTATCAAATGGTGGAGCAGGCTTGATGGGCCAAATGACTTAATTCTGCTCCTATGTCTTATGAGCTTACACACAGCGAGAATAAAAAAAACACACCAAGATACTGGGGAAGCAGATGATGAAATACAAGGGTACATAGAAAATAGGTGCAGGAGTAGGCCATTCGGCCCTTCGAGCCTGCACCGCCATTCAATATGATCATGGCTGATCATCCAACTCAGTATCCTGTACCTGCCTTCTCTCCATACCCCCTGATCCCTTTAGCCACAAGGGCCACATCTAACTCCCTCTTAAATATAGCCAATGAATTGGCCTCAACTACATTCTGTGGCAGAGAATTCCAGAGATTCGCCACTCTCTGTAAAAAATGTTTATCTCATCTCAGTCCTAAAGACTGAGTTCAGAGAGTTCTGACTCGGTTCAGAGAGATAAAATAAAAGGTTTTTCCTCGCTTAGTATGTAAAGCCTCACAGATCTTCCACCCAAAATGTTAGCTCTGTTAGTTCTTCCGACAGATATAGCTTCTTCTTCTTCTTGCGTATGGCGTGCACAGCCTAAAGTTGTCAGATAACTTGTTCTATTTGATCTTATTTGATTGTGCACGCCGGGTTGATTGCGTTTGTCGAAATAGGGCGGACCACGTGAAGGTTGCAATCTCCCACCCCCGACAGATGTAGCCTGACCTGTGGAGTATTTTCCAAATGACTCCTTCACCCAGAGTAGGGGAATCCAGAACCAGAGGACATAGGTTTAATGTGAAGGGGAAAGATTGAATAGGAACCTGGGGGACAATGTTTTTCCACACAGGGTAGTGGGTACATGGAACGAGCTGCCGGAGGAGGTGGTTGAGACCGGTACTATAACAACACTTGAAAGATATTTGGACAAGTACATGGAAAGGAAAGGTTTGGTGGGATATGGGCCAAACATGGGCAGGTGGGACCAGTGTAAATGGGGCATCTTCTTCGGCATGGGCAAGTTGGGCTGATGGTCCTGTTTCCATTGCTCTCCGAGTCGCTTTCCACAATTATTTCACATTTACAGTATCTGCAGGGGTTTTGTTTGATTTTCACTACAACACAACCAGCAGAAACAAGAGAGAAAAGCAGATATAATTGATAGATGAAGAAGTATGGTAAATAGATGGTGAAAGAGAGCAAAGGCATCCATACTGGCAGAAGCAGAAACTTCAACAGAGGTAGATGGCAGGATAAAGCCAACAAGAGTTGTAGAGAATGGGGGTGGAGGTGGGGGGAACACAAATACTAACACAGTGAAGGTGAGCGAGGACAGGAATATCAACAGAGGGCATATCTGAACAATACCTAAAACTTACAACAAACCAAAGAAATTTCCTTGATAGTATAATAATTGGGAAAAAATTAATATTAAAATTTTGGAAAAACCCAGCAACCCCCACAATCAAAATGTGGATTATGGAGATGTTGGAGACCTCACATTTGGAAAAAAAATAGATTTACATAGAAAATAGGTGCAGGAGTAGGCCATTCGGCCCTTCGAGCCTGCACCGCCATTCAATATGATCATGGCTGATCATCCAACTCAGTATCCTGTACCTGCTTTCTCTCCATACCCCCTGATCCCTTTAGCCACAAGGGCCACATCTAACTCCCTCTTAAATATAGCCAATGAACTGGCCGCAACTACCTTCTGTGGCAGAGAATTCCAGAGATTCGCCACTCTCTGTGTGAAAAATGTTTTTCTCATCTCAGTCCTAAAAGATTTCCCCCTTATCCTTAAACTGTGTGAACCCTTGTTCTGGACTTCCCCAACATCGGGAACAATCTTCCTGCATCTAGCCTGTCCAACCCCTTAACAATCTTCCTGCATCGGGACTGTCCGACCCCTTAAGAATTTTGTAAGTTTCTATAAGATCCCCCCTCAATCTTCTAAATTCTAGCGAGTACAAGCTGAGTCTATCCAGTCTTTCTTCATATGAAAGTCCTGACATCCCAGGAATCAGTCTGGTGAACCTTCTCTGTACTCCCTCTATGGCAAGTACCCTCTAAGTCTTAATTGACAAACCAAAATTATTTACTGTAATATGGTCTCCATTTATAGATTATTTGAAGGGGTAGATTGGGCCGGCTAGATGAATAGTTAGGTTTGCTGACCTATGGACCTATCTCCTAAGTTGTATTATTGACAGTTTATTCTATCTTTCTAAAAAAAAAAAGGAATATCAACAGCAATTGCAGGAGAGGAGGTGGTAAAGAAGATATAAAAGTTGACAGCGATGTTTTCAGAGCACAAAATCACGAGTTAACAAAATCACGCTTTTGTTTGATAGATCCCATATGCTCCTCTGATGAATTAAAATTGGGTTTAAGATCTCATTATTCTGATTAATCTCATTTTGTTTCACTGTGTCCTATAAAATTGTCCACATTAGCTGCTCTTGGGGGTAACACAGAGGCCAACTGTCAAAACAGGGAGAGTCATTTATTCTGGAAGAGTCATTCGAACAACAGGAGGCTTAACCGGATAATGTCATCTTTTGTTAGCAGTTAATTCGTTGAATTTAATTTGTTTCATTCCGGCCTATACTTTTCTTTCTAAACATCCCCAAATTCAACATTTGGCACAGTGTTCTGTCCCTTTTTTCCCTCCAAAGTCACTGATCACAGGCCAGCAGTCAATCACCAGTACTTTCATCCAGAGTGGTTATTCTTATGGGCCCTGTCCCACCAAGGCGACTCTTTAGGCGACTGCCAGGGACTAGTTTTAATGGAATTCACCAACGACACCTGGTGACAACCCATGACAGCAAAAATTGTCACCACTGTCACCGAAATTTTTTCAACACATAACAATTACAGCACGGAAACAGGCCATCTCGGCCCTTCTAGTCCGTGCCGAACACTTACTCTCACCTAGTCCCATCTACCTGCACTCAGACCATAACCCTCCATTCCTTTCCCGTCCATATACCTATCCAATTTATTTTTAAATGATAAAATCGAACCTGCCTCCACCACTTCCACTGGAAGCTCATTCCACACAGCTACCACTCTCTGAGTAAAGAAGTTCCCCCTCATGTTACCCCTAAACTTTTGTCCCTTAATTCTCAAATCATGTCCTCTTGTTTGAATCTTCCCTACTCTCAACGGAAAAAGCTTATCCACGTCAACTCTGTCCCTCATCATTTTAAAGACCTCTATCAAGTCCCCCCTTAACCTTCTGCGCTCCAAAGAATAAAGACCTATCTTGTTCAACCTTTCTCTGTAACTTAAGTGCTGAAACCCAGCCAACAATCTAGTAAATCTCCTCTGTACTCTCTCTATTTTGTTGACATCTTTCCTATAATTTGGCAACCAGAATTGCGGACCATATTCCAGAATTGGCCTCACCATGTTGAAAATTTTCCTGCGGTCGCCCAAAAAAAAAAATCACCTGAGTGGGACCGGCCCATTATCCTGCATTCTTTGAGCAATGAGTCTTGCCAAACTATATATTGTGACTGTGGAGGAACACAAGAAGGGCTGGAGTAACTCAAGTGGTCAGGTCAAACAGCATCTCTGGAGGACACGGATAGGTGACGTTTCTGGTCGGAACCCTTCTTCAGACCCACACTGCCGGTTCAAACAAAATCACGTGGACTAACTCCCCTGCACTCTCTCCTGGGTCCTGCTGCCCCACCCTCCCCCCTCCCTTTTCCAAAAGGGACCTCAGTAAAGACACAAAATGCTGGAGTAACCCAGTGGGACAGGCATCATCTGGAGAGAAGGAATGGGTGACGGTGACGTTTCGGGTGAAGAAGGGTCTCAACCTGAAACATCATCTATTCCTTCTCTCCAGAGATGCTGCCCGTCCCGCTGAGTTACTCCAACATTTTCTGTCTATCTTGGGTATCAACCAGCATCTCCAGTTCCTTCCTCCACACTCAGTAACCCCCACCCCAGGACTACATCTCCCACCCCCTCTCATCCCCTCACAGTACCCCCCCTCCCTCGATCCACCAAAACCATTCTAACCCCCCCCCCCCATTCTCCCCACAACCCCAGTCGCATTTTCAGGAATAGTCTTAATGAGGAACTGGGGAAATAACCCTTAATCTTGCCTGCTACACATTCAGGAAGTATTTTTTAAATAAAAAAATATTTTGGTAAGATAATAAAAAAAATTATTATTATTGGCCTTGTCAAACATAAGGTTTAGCACTACACGCTACGAATGCCAGTTGTGGAGACACTGGTATCGTTGTCTCATTGTAGGACATTGCTCATTCTTTTATATTCTGGATTTTAATTCATGTATTGTGTTTTTTTTTAATATATAATTTTTTTATTAAAATTTTTTTTTTAATTCTTTATTTCGAACAGAATAAAAGAATGTGTGAAGTGTGAAACAGCATACAAAAAAACAAGAATATTTATAAATTGTCAAAAACAATATCTATAAACGCCGCACTATATCTTGTGCTTCTCTTCTGGCTCAGCGAACAATCCTGCTCAGGTGGACGGAGCCCACTCATACTCAATGGCTGACAGATATTATGTCCTGCCTAAAGCTCGAGAAAATCAGGTACTCACTTCAACATTCAAATGGAAGGTTTCAGAAAGCGCGGGGACCTTTTTTAAATGCTTTCCAGACTTTATAAATGCTTGATCATCGAGCACAGTTTAACAGTCTACCCATTCATTATCGGGGATTATTGTTGTGACAGGCAGTGACTGGGGAGGGGTTATTTGTGGTATCTCATTTTTCTTTTATTGTTGTTTTGTTATATGTTAGCATAAGTTGTTTTTTATTTATTCTTTTCGTACACTCTGTCTGTAACAAATAGACAACTTTGCACTTTGTCATGTCCTGAAAACTAAATAAAGAAGATTTTGATTAAAAAAACCCCAATATCTATAAATAAATGAAATCGTATGTGTGTCCGAAAAGGAGCAGGAAGAAGCCAAAGCTTATTCATTCCCACCCCTTATTCAACTGCTTATAATTGTCATACAAATATGGCAGCTATATGTACACCAGCAGCTATATGTACACCAAACTATTTACATTTATACACTAATCAAATATTTACAAAGCCATACAAAAAAAGAGAAAAAGAAAAAAGAAGATTTATGATGCTTTTATAAGTAATATACTAAGATTTTATATGTATTTTCTGCTGATTTTATATACAATGTATTTTTATGTAATGTTGTCCCTTGTCTGCACCTTGAGTCTGAAATAAAGTGTATTATTATTGTTATACTAGTATGATTAGGTTGACCTGGAATCTTAGTTTATCTTATTATGCTCAAGGTAGAACGATTTCCCCGTTAGAATGATCCTAAATCACGCATTAACTTCTGATTTCATGTATTTTTATCTGGAGGACCTCATAATAACTCGAATGAGCTCGTTTCCAAAGGAGGAGGTTGGCTTCTTTTTAATTCCACCAGTTTTTCTAATTCCACCCTCTGGTTGGGAACTTATAGGGTGTAAACAAGGAGTTCAGTGTAGCCAAATGTCTGATTAAGACTTTCCTATCTGCAATCTGTGATTTTCCTCTGTGCAAATACAGAGGCCATTGGGTTCCTGTGTAAATAGAGAGGCCATTAACATTAAAGAAAATCAGCAGCTCCAAACACCAGCACTCCAGGAACATTCACTGCTGCATTCCATGCATTCCTGGGCCCCGTCTGAAGCTTGCCACAGGCAGAAGGGGCTCTCTCTTGTACACTTCACAGCTGCAGATAAATATAATCCCATCAACACAAAAACCCCCTTGACTCTTCAATCCTATCACCATGTTATAGGAAAGATATTGTCAAGCTTGAAAGAGTTACAAGAATGTTGCCAGGCCTAGAGGGCCCGAGCTATAGGGAGAGGTTGGAGCAGGCTGGGACTCTATTCCTTGGAGCACAGGAGGATGAGGGGTGATCTTACAGAGGTGTACAAAATCATGAGACGAATAAGAGTCTCTTGCCCAGAGTAGGGGAATCGAGGACCAGAGGACATAGGTTCAAGGGGAAAAGATTTAATAGCAATCTGAAGGGTAACTTTTTCACTCAAAGGGTGGTGGGTGTATGGAACAAGCCGCCAGAGGAGATAGTTGAGGCTGGGACTATCCCAATGTTTAAGAAACAGTTGGACAGGTACATGGATCGGACAGGTTTACATAGAAACATAGAAAATAGGTGCAGGAGTAGGCCATTCGGCCCTTCGAGCCTGCACCGCCATTCAATATGATCATGGCTGATCATCCAACTCAGTATCCTGTACCTGCCTTCTCTCCATACCCCCTGATCCCTTTAGCCACAAGGGCCACATCTAACTCCCTCTTAAATATAGCCAATGAACTGTGGCCTCAACTACCTTCTGTGGCAGAGAATTCCACAGATTCACCACTCTCTCTGTGTGAAAAATGTTTTTCTCATCTCGGTCCTAAAATATTTCCCCCTTATCCTTAAAGTGTGGCCCCTTGTTCTGGACTTCCCCAACATCGGGAGCAATCTTCCTGCATCTAGCCTGTCCAACCCCTTAAGAATTTTGTACGTTTCTATAAGATCCCCCCCCCCTTTGGAGGGATATGGACCAAACGCAGGCAGGTGGGACTAGTGTAGCGTGGACATGTTGGCCGGTGTGGGCAAGATGGGCTGAAGGGCCTGTTTCCACACTATTGCTCTATGACTAATCCCTGGATGGCACTGGCTGCCTTTGGCCCTGCGTCGCCTCATGCACAAATTTACAATGTTCAATCTTGTGCTCATCTCCCTAAATGTACCTATCTCTAGCTTTGTAACCCCCCCCCCCCCCCCCCCAAAGCCTGATCATTTCTTGCAGCGTCATCAAACCACTGAACCAGTTTGTTCCTCTGAACCTGGTCCTCTACAACAGCCTTCTTTTCCTCCAAGATTCCAGCTGTATCCTCAGCTTTGTAGACTCCACACTCTGGAATTACCCGTCCTCTTCCTGTCCTTGCTTTTGACACACTCTTAGAAGCCCACCTCAAGGACTAAAGTGTAGGAAGGTACTTGAGACGCTGGTTTAAACCGAAGACACAAAAAGCTGGAGTAGCTCAGCGGGACAGGCAGCAACTCTGCAGAAAAGGAATGGGTGACGTTTCGGGTCGAGACCCTTCTTCAGACTAAAATTGCTCCTGCAATGACGAAAGTACTGTTTAAGAAGGAACCCAGCAAAGATCCTCCGCTATAGGATCTTTGGTCGGGCAGTCAGTCGGGCCAGCGCAGAGAAATAGCGCTAAACCCAGCTAGCCCTGCCTGTCCCGCCAGGTGAGCTTACAACCCTTCCTGGACGTGCGGGAAATATGGCCAGCGCGGAGAAGCAGCGCCGGTGTCCCGTCAGTCCAGACAGGGCTGTAGTTAACCCGGTGAGACAGGCAGAGTTGAGCTGCATTTAGCGCTGGATTGAGCCTCCGAAGTCTCGCGCGCGTGGCCCCCCGTCCCCTCCATGTTTTGATAGCGAGTGGGAATAGGCACGTCATTGCAGGTTAACTCATTTAATTGAGACTACCCCACTATTTTGTGAGTTTATGACGAGTCAGCTGCATAACCCCAAACACCCATCTTTACCCTTCATTCTTAATTCATGCAGTTAAGAAAAAAATCTTTTGATCTTTACAAACATTGGGTGAATAAATCGTGAGCCTTTTGTGCTGCTGGTAGTATGTTTATATGCACACACAGATCTGATCATGGATGATTGTATTTGAGATGGTTGTCTATTATGTGTAATAACCACAGCAAAATGTGTTCCAAGGATAATGCCTGGTTGTGGAAATGCACAGATGTCTGTCCGTTAGCTGGAGATTTAGACTGCAGCTGTCACCCTCCCCAACTGGTTGACATTCAAATACAGAACTACACTCATCCTAAAACTCCCACTGCACGAGTTTACCCAAGAGCTCTCCGGAGTAAAAAAATAAATCTAACTCGTGGTAATAATAATAATAATAAATTTTATTTAATGGGCGCCTTTCAGACATCTCAAGGACACCTTGCATAGTAATCGAAATAAAAACATATAATCGGAATATAACAAGTAATAAAGACATCACAGAGACACAAATTAAAAACAGAATTCAATCCAAAAACAGAAAATCAAAAACACAGTGTGTAGAATGTATGTGGCGGGTACCATCGGAGCTCGGGACGTCTCTTAGCGGCTCGTAACGCTAACGGCAGGTACTCGGGAAACGTAGTAAGCTCGTGAAGTTTTTCCCACATGTTGAAAAATGTCCACGAGAGCCCCAAGTACCTACGAGCGGCTATTACCGTAATTCTCTGAGTTCGAATCCCGGGAAACTCGGGAGAACTCTTGAATTGCCTCGTTCAGTGGGACAGGCCCTTTAGAAGAAAAACGTTGTCACTACGCTGACTTATGCACCAGGAAGCATAAACACTATGGACCTGTCCCACTTAAGCAATTTCTTAGTCGACTACGACAATGGAACTCACCGAAGTTCCGAACAACCTACGACATCCTGGCGACAACTGAAGACAGCACCTACGTCAGGAGAAGACAAGCTATGGCAGAGGGCTGAGGGAGAGCTGAGAAGGGGAGGCTACCGGACTTCAACTCCCCCTCCCATTCCGAATGCGACCTTACTGTCCTGGGTCTCCTCCATGGCCAGAGTGAGCACCACCGAAAATTGGAGGAGCAGCACCTCATATTCCGCTTGGGCAGTCTGCACCCCAGCGGCATAAACATCGACTTCTCCAATTTCCGGTAGCCCTTGCTGTCTCCTCTCCTCCCCTTCTCAGCCCTCTGGCTCCTCCTCTTCCTTTCTCCTTTCTTCTCCCCCCCCCCCCCCCCATCCTACATCAGTCTGAAGAAGGGTTTTGGCCCAAAACGTTGCCTATTTCCTTCGCTCCATAGATGCTGCTGCACCCGCTGAGTTTCTCCAGCACTTTTGTCTACCTTCGATTTCCAGCATCCGCAGTTCCTTCTTAAACACAAGCTACGACAAATCCAGGGTCGCTTAAAAAAAAATCGCCTAATTGGGACAGGCCAACTGACTCCAGGTCTTTTGCGACTGCAGGGTTAGAAGAACTCTCAGACCATCATCTACAAGCCACATAACTTAAGCAAAACTCGAGATTGTCCTCACAGAGGCCCTTAGAGCTATCATCCCATGACAGGAGAGACATAGAAAGATCACATTGCTACTGGGTTAAATATTAGTTCCAAAACTAATTTTCATACCCGTTAATATATTTAATTTGCAGCAGCTCACATTAACAGGATTGGGACCACGGCTGAATTCACTTCAGAAAGTCACTGCCACGGTTCACTTTTTATAAATATGCGTGCTTCACGAGGCTGGTCAGGGGCAAGTGGATGATCATCCACAAGTCTCATCTTTTGGTAAGTCAAATTTGGAATGGAAGTAAAGGGAAAATGATTTTCTTTCATATTTTATAGGAGAAATCTTGAATTTGACCCGGGACAGGTATATTCCGTTTAAGTTCCATATATTAAATTCCGTATATACAGTTTAAGGATAAAGGGGAAATCTTTTAGGACTGAGATGAGAAAAACATTTTTCACACATAGAGAGTGGTGAATCTGTGGAATTCTCTGCCACAGAAGGTAGTTGAGGCCACAGTTCATTGGCTATATTTAATAGGGAGTTAGATGTGGCCCTTGTGGCTAAAGGGATCGGGGGTATGGAGAGAAGGCAGGTACGGGATACTGAGTTGGATGATCAGCCATGATCATATTGAATGGCGGTGCAGGCTCGAAAGGCCGAATGGCCTACTCCTGCACCTATTTTCTATGTTTCTATTCCATGAGGAAAAAAAGTGAAAAGAAACCCAAAGACTTGAGTAATAAATTGAGTTAAATTAAATTTAAATTTCTTTATTTATATAGCACATTTTTAGTCAACTTGCATTGCCCCCAAAGTGCTTCACATAATTACATCCACACACACAGGCAAAGGTGGGTGAAGTGTCTTGCCCAAGGACACAACGACAGTATGCACTCCAAGCGGGATTCGAACCAGCTACCTTCCGGTTGCCAGCCGAACACTTAGCCCATTGTGCCATCTGTCGTCAGTTGAGTAATAAGTCGCAGAGGTTAAAAAACAACTTTATTTTTTGCTACCTCGGATTTGCGAACTCCTTCCCTGCCAGTTTCCCAAGCTGCCACTAAAGGGGTTGCAAACTGCACTCCTCCAGTTCATATCAACAGGACTTTGTGAGGTGAACCCAAGTAAAATAACACAGACTTTTTTCAGTTCAGCTGAGCCACGGGCTACCCAGACCTTCATCAACTTGCAGTAGAGCAGTAACTTGTTATTGATATTGGTTACTGTCACGTGCACAGATACACAGTGAGAAACTTAGTTGCACTTGCTATCTAGGTAAGTCATAAGTGCGTGAGGTAATGCAAAAGAGAAAATAAACAGAGCGTAGAATATAGTTTCACAGCTGCAGAGAAAGCGCAATTTTTTTTTTAAAGCGCGAGGGTAGATTGGAGGATCAGAAATTCATCCTTAACATATGAGAGATCGGAAGGCTGGATCGCCTCAGCGCAGAGGGAGAACAAGGAGGGAAGAGACAGAGACTTTAAGACTTTTGCCTCCATCACAGTGAGGAGGTGCCTGGTGAACTCACTGTGGTGGATGTTAATTTGTGTGTTTTTGTTATTTATTATTATATGTATGACTGCAGGCACGAAATTTCGTTCAGACCGAAAGGTCTGGATGACAATAAAGGAATTCAAATTCAAGAGCTTGATGACAGCAGGAAAATGCTGTTCTTGAATCTGTGGTACATGTTTTCAAGCTTTGAAATCTTCCGCCTGATGGGTGGGGGAAGAAGAGAATTGGTCCTTGATTTTGTTTAAGAAGGAACTGCAGATGCTGGAAAATCGAAGGTAGACAAAAATGCTGGAGAAACTCAGCGGGTGAGGCAGTATCTATGGAGCGAAGGAAATAGGCAACGTTTCGGGCCAAAACCCTTCTTCAGACTGATGGGGGGTGGGGAGAAGAAAGGAAAAAGGAGGAGGAGGAGGAGCCCGAGGGCTGAGGGAGAGATAGGAAGGGGAGTAGACAGCACGGGCTAACAAAATTGGGAGAATTCAATGTTCGTGCCACCAGGATGCAGACTCCCCAAGCGGAATATGAGGTGCTGTTCCTCCAATTTCCGGTGGTGCTCGCTCTGGCCATGGAGGAGGCCCAGGACAGAAAGGTCGGATACGGAATGGGAGGGGGAGTTGAAGTGCTGAGGTCAGGTTGGTCAATGCGGACCGAGCGGAGGTGTTGGGCGAAACGATCGCCAAGCCTACGCTTGGTCTCACCGATGTAGATCAGCTGACATCTAGAGCAGCGGATGCAATAGATGAGGTTGGAGGAGGTGCAGGTGAACCTCTGCCGCACCTGGAACGACTGCTTTGGTCCTTGAATGGAGTCGAGGGGGGAGGTAAAGCGACAAGTGTAGCATCTTGTGCGGTTGCAAGGGAAAGTGCCCGGGGAGGGGGTAACTGTAAGGAGTTTGGGATAGCCTTTGATAGCGAGTGACATTCTGAAATACAAGTCCTTTTCTGACACGTGCTTCCAGGTGGGCAAGGACTCCCGATTCTTTTTCGAGTTAATTTCTGTCAGGCACTTGGACTCCGAGTTACATCATCACCACAGTTGCACAAATGGATATGCTCATTTTTGATGGAGACAAGGGAGCAGCACTTTGCTCTTCTCTTCAACGTGAAAGCTTTGGATGATGAAAGGCAGGGTGGCGCAGCGGTAGAGTTGGTGCCTTGCAGCACCAGAGACGCGGGTTCAATCCCGAATGCGGGTGCCGCCTCTACGTGACCTGACCGAAAGAGGGCTTTATTGCCAAATGTCCCACTCAGAACAATGCAATTCTTACTAGACAAAAATGCTGGAGAAACTCAGCGGGTGCAGCAGCATCTATGGAGCAAAGGAAATAGGCAACGTTTCGTCGCTATTTCCTTCGCTCCATAGATGCTGCTGCACCCGCTGAGTTTCTCCAGCGTTTTTGTCTACCTCCCCGTGACCTGCGTGGGTTTCCTCCGAGATCTCCGATTTCCTCCCACTCTCCAAAGACGTGTAGGTTTGTAGGTTCATTGACTTGGCACAAGTGTAAATTGTCCCTAGTGTGTGTGTGTGGGGTAGTGTTAATGTGCAGGGATTGCTGGTCGGTGTGCTTGTGGGCCGAGGGGCCTGTTTCGGCGCTGTATCTCTGAACTAAGCTAAAACAAACTGTACAAAGCAGGACAAAAAAAAAACTCAAATCAGTCCCATGAAAATATTGGGCACCTGTAGACTACAGCAGGGAGGCTAATATCCTCACAATCCTGGCAAGAGATAACATCTGCGCAGGTAAACAGAGTTCAGTTTAGTTTATTGTCACGTGTAGCGAGGTTTAGTGAAGAGCTTTTGTTGCGTGCAAACATATCTTTATTGAACTGCTAAATCTGTCAGTGACAGACATGAAAATATGCAGTAAAATAAGCACAGAACATATGCTCAATGGAAATATTTGTAAGCAACAATTCAGATAGTTTACATCTTAGCAGGTTATCCCTTTTCTGTGCCTCAGCACCAAAGAGACTGCCAACACACTCAAAGCAGCTGTTTTGTTTTCCCACCAAGGCTCTTAAACAGACCCACATACTGGTCTCAGATTCTAAAGGGCCCGTCCCACTTACGCGTCCTTGGCTCGCAAATTACGCGACCTCGTGGTCGCTTGAGGCGTACGGGCACCGTATGGCCACGCGGGGCCGGTCCCAGTTAGAAGCGCGGAGGGGTATGGAGTTGTGCGGGGCTGGTCCCGACATTGCGCGGGGCTCCGAAATTCTTGCAGTGAACGACATCTTCGCGCGCCAACAGTCTGTCGCGGAACTGACGGCCAAAGTGGGACAGGCCCAAGACCCTGGCGCGACGCAACGTCTCACCCTCCAACAGCAGCAGAAGCAGGCAAACGATCGCCGAACTCGGCCTAGGGCTCACGGCCATTGCAGTCCGGATCCGCCCCCACTTCTACTCCCAGAGAAAATTGAAGATAGACACAAAATGCAGGAGTAACTCAGCGGGACTGGCAGCATCTCTGGAGAGAAGCAATGGGTGACGTTTCGGGTCAAGACCCATCTTTTCAGACTGAAAAAGAGTCTCCAGACGGCTGTGCGTACGCATGTAATCGCGCCCGACATTCGCTCGACCGTCTCGGCTCAACGCGACCACGAGGTCGTGTAATTTGCGTGCCAAGGACACGTAAGTGGGACAGGCCCTTAAAACAAGAAGAAGGGGATGGTGTTCTTACACTCCTGTTTGCTAGCTAATGAATCCCTGGCTGGGATTCTATTTGATTCAACTTGTTCTATTTGATCTTATTTGATAGTGCAGGCCAGGTCGATTGCATTCGTCGAAACAGGGCGGACCACGTGAAGGTTGTAATCTCCCACCCCCGACACGGGTCGGGAGCCAAGATCGCCCCGACAACAGAAGGCTCGAGGCCCCCTCGACTGCGGGAGAACAAAGAAGAGAAGAGATTGAACTTTTCTGCGCCTTCCATCACAGTGAGGAATGTGGAGGAGTCACTGTGGTGGATGTTTATGTTAAAATGTATTTTGTGTGTTCTGTTGCCTTTTATTAGTATGACTGTACGGCAAATGAAATTCCTCGTATGTTGCAAAACATACTTGGCTAATAAAGTATGATTATGAGATCATTGAACAGGCACCAATGCTTGATATGGGGAGAAGGCAGGAACGGGGTACGGATTGTGGATGGTCAGCCATTGAATGGCGGTGCTGGCTCGAAGGGCCATACGGCCTACTCCTGCACCTATTGTCTATTGGATAAAAGTACTGGGGATTGACTGCTGGCTTGCGATCAAGATTCAAAAGAGTTTATTGTCATGTGTCCCAGATAGGACAATGAAATTCTTGCTTTGCTTCAGTGATTTGAGGGGGAATAGGGACAGAACACTGTGCCAAATGTTCTAGTTGGGGGATACATATCCTGTTTAGAAAGAAAAGTATAGGCCGGAATGAAACAAATTAAATTCAACGAATGAACTGCCGAACTCTTCGCGGACAAGCGGAGAGCATCTCGTCATAAAGGAAGCAACTGCACAGAGCACTTTGGCCACTAGGGGAGCAGCAGAAGGAGAGGAACCATCAAGGCAACTCATGAGACCTGTAAAAGCAGTCTTTCTACTTCTGAAATTGATGAGATTATTCTTTTAATAAATGCCAATAGACATGACATAACAGCTCAACGCTCAACATTCAAGCCACGTATCCACCTGGAGTATTGTGTGCAGTTTTGGTCCTCTAATTTGAGGAAGGGCATTATTGCTATTGAGGGAGCCCAGCGTAGGTTCACCAGGTTAATTCCCGGGATGGCGGGACTGTCATATGCTGAGAGAATGGAGCGGCTGGGCTTGTACACTCTGGAGTTTAGAAGGATGAGAGGGGGATCGCATTGAAACATATAAGATTGTTAAGGGTTTGGACACGCTAGAGGCAGGAAACATGTTCCCGATGTTGGGGGAGTCCAGAACCAGGGGCCACACACACACAGTTTAAGAATAAGGAGTAAGCCATTTAGAACGGAGACGAGGAAACACTTTGTCGTCAGAGAGTTGTGAGTCTGTGGAATTCTCTGCCTCGGAGGGCGGTGGAGGCGGGTTCTCCAGAGGGAGCTAGATAGGGCTCTTAAAGATAGGGATATGGGGAGAAGGCAGGAACGGAGTACTGATTGGGGATGATCAGCCATGATCACATTGAATGGCGGTGCTGGCTCGAAGGGCCGAATGGCCTACTCCTGCATCTATTGTATCCCATTCCAGCAAAACAGGGAATCTGCAGATAACAGTGACTGGGGCAATCCCAAACACCTTCCGGCGAATGGTCTCAAGTAAGACATCTTCTCACTCAGTAAATTTACAAATGAATGGGCTAAAGCAGTATTCTCCCCCCCACCATCATCGCACGCACACAGCTGAAGAAGAGTCCCTCTGCGAAACTTCACCTACCCATGTCCTCCTAACTCGAAGATAGAGACAAAATGCTGGAGTAACTCTGCAGCACAGGCATAGCATCTCTGGAGAGAAGGAATGGGTGACGTTTCGGGTCGAGACCCTTCTTCAGAGTCTGACAAGACCCTTCTTTCTAGTTTGAAGAAGTGTTTCTACCCGAAACATCACCTAGATTTTTGTGTCTACCTTCAGCCCAGCTTGGCCATGCTGACCAAGAGGCCCACCTACATTAGTCCCACCTGCCTGCGTTTGGCCCATATCCTTCTAAACCAGCGTTTCTCAACTGGGGCACCCCGGAACGCGAGGGTTCCGCGAGAGGTCGCTAGGGGTCCCGAGAGAAATAGTGATAAACTAGAGTCAAAATGGCGGAGGGCTAACTGCGCAGGCGCAGCTGACGATCTCAAAATGGCGGCGGGCCCCGGAAACCCCCAACTGTGCGGGGAGACGGCGGCCATTTTCATTTGTGACACGGCGGCCATTTTCAATTGTGACGCGGCTGACCCGTTGTGACGCCAGAGATCGCCATTTGTGACGCGAGTCAAAATGGCGATCTCAAAATGGCGGCTGGCCCGGCAACCCCCAACTCAGGGGTTCCCCCGAGACATGAAAATTATTTCAAGGGTAAAAAGGTTGAGAAACGCTGCTCTAAAAACCGTTCCTACCCATCTAACTGTCCAAATGCCTTTTAAATGTCGCTGCAGCCCCAGCCTCAACTACCTCCTCTGGCAGCTCGTTCCATACACCCACCTGTGAAAAAGGGGTAAACAGCAGAGGTGAATAGATTTTCATTCTGCACTCACACATGTTCAAATGCTGCAGGCAGTAATCAGGAATAAAACTCTGAAGGTTTTTGTCCCCCTACCCCTTTCCCTTTCATTAGCCAGGTGGTCCTTCAATCTATATATAACTTTCAACTATCGAAGCGCATGGTCTTTCTATTCTGGGCTTCTGCAGCCAGGGTGAATGCAGGCGTCTCAGTCGCATGTAAATTATTTAATGCAATCTGCAGAAAATGGCTGTGCTATTTATTAAGAATCCTCTGGGGCATGTCATTAGTTGAATGGGACATTGCTGACACTTAATGGCCTGTCCCACTTTCACGAGATATATTCACGAATTTTCCCCTTGATTAAAACTCGCAGAATAGAAACATAGAAAATAGGTGCAGGAGTAGAGGCCATTCGGCCCTTCGAGCCAGCGCCGCCATTCAATATGATCATGGCTGATCATCCAACTCAGTATCCTGTACCTGCCTTCTCTCCATACCCCCGATCCCTTTAGCCACAAGGGCCACATCTAACTCCCTCATAAATATAGCCAATGAACTGGCCTCAACTACCTTCTGTGGCAGAGAATTCCACAGATTCACCACTCTGTGTAAAAAATGAATTTCTCATCTCGGTCCTAAAAGACTTCCCCCTTATCCTTAAACTGCGACCCCTTGTTCTGGACTTCCCCAACATCAGGAATAATCTTCCTGCATCTAGCCTGCCCAACCCCCTAAGAATTTTGTACGTTTCTATAAGATCCCCCCTCAATCTTCTAAATTCTAGCGAGTACAAGCCGAGCCTATCCAGTCTTTCTTCAGATGAAAGTCCTGGCATCCCAGGAATCAGTCTGGTGAACCTTCTCTGTACTCCCTCTATGGCAAGAATGTCTTTCCTCAGATTAGGAGACCAAACTGTACGCAATACTCCAGGGTTGCCGACTGTCCCGTATTAGCCGGGACATCCCATCTTCTAAATTCTAACGAGTCCGTAGGAGTTCATAGATATATCGTAGCGGCACGTTATGCCAGCCGCGGGTACTCGTGGCATCAGGTAAGTCGGGACGTTTTTTCCAGCCCGATAAAAAAAATGTCCACGTCGGTCGAGATGAAAGAAAATTGCAACTTTTTACTCGTAAGGAGGGCATCGAAATAGTGGTGGGAATTTGCAGACATACTCGTAGGAGTTCGCGAACATAGTCGTGGAAGGTCGTAGGATTTCGTAGATTACCACAATTTTTTTAGGTCCTTTAAACTCAGCAGAGCTTTTGAATTAAGTCGTGAAAGTGTGACAGGCCCATTACAGATTTTGCTTTTCACACGTCAAGATTTCTTTTTGTCTCAGTGCGTCGGTATTTCGAGGGAGGTCCCAGGATGAAGTGCCTGGGTGCGTGTTGTTTGTGTGCGTCTGCGTGTGATTTGCAGGCAAGCACGGTTTGAAGTGACTCGCTGTTGAACAAAACTAAGGTTGCGAGCCCGCAGCCTTTGTACAACCCATCCACATGATCCGAATGTTTGGATGGATTCGCCAGCTGCTGCACCCTTGCATCGGCTATTCTTGACACTAAGTGGAATTTGGCCATGAGAGACTACATTCTAGTGTGTGTGTGTGGGAGGGAACTGCAGATGCTGGTTTAAACTGCAGGCACAAAACGCTGGAGTAACTCAGCGGGACAGGCAGCATCTCTGGAGAGAGGGAATGGTCGGGGGCGGAAATCCTGAGGGGGACAAGTCCCCCCCCTGCTTTGAGAGGTGGGGGATGATTCCCCCCCCCCCCCCATGTTTTGTAATCCGGACTTTATCAGCCACATTCTAAGGGCTGATTTGGCCCGTTTGCGGGGCCTTTCATCGCCCGGCGCGGCTTAAAATCAAACTGCTGCATCGAGGCCACCGAGGCTCCCGATGTTGAAGTCCCCGCCGGCCAATGAAAGACCGATTCAAGCCCCACGATTCGGGGTGGACGAAATTGCTGGAGTTCGGAGTCGGTCACCAACCAGGTCAGCTCCCGATATTACCGTCCACAGGGCCCACGGCCGAAGCTCTGCGTGTGTGAGCGCGTGCACGCGGCCGCCACGAGATAGTGTCCCCCGCATGCTTTGACAGCGACTTCCATGCCTGGGAAGGGGTGAGGTTTCGGGTCGAGACCCTTCTTCAGTCTGAAGAAGCTCTCCAGAGATGCTGCCTGTCCGGCTGAGTTACTCCAGCTTATTGTATCTATCTTCGGTTGAAGCCAGCATCCGCAGTTCCTTCCTACTGGGTTGTAATTCTCGACCCGAAACGTCACCCATTCCTTCTCTCCAGAGATGCTGCCTGTCCCGCTGAGTTACTCCAGCTCTTTGTGTCTATCTTCTACTCAATGTGTTGTTATCCATTTTGCAAATCCTATCGAGTGACACGCCATCTGGGCCAGCAGCAAATATTCTTTCTTTTTAAATCGCTAACAGTGTTTAAGACCTCATCTTTAAATTGGCGGCACAGCGATAGAACTACTGCCTAACAGCGCCGGAGAACTGGGTTCGATCCTGACAACGGGTGCTGTCTGTACGGAGTTTTATGTTCTCCCCGCGACCTGCGTGTGTTTTCTGCGAGGTCTTCGGTTTCCTCCCACACTCCAAATACGTGTAGGTTTGTAGGTTAATTGGCTTCGGTAAAATTGTCCCTCATCAGTAGGTTAGAACTGGTGTGTGGGGTGATCACTGGTTGGCACGGACTGGGTGGGCCACAAGGGCTGTTTCTACACTGTATCTCTAAGGGAACAAGAAGCTGTAGTTGCACACATTTCTCCCACTATCCCATCCCCAAGTCCGCCTCCACTTATATCGCCTTCCTCTGGCTTCATCTTTCAAATGTCCAAAGGGTCGGCAACTTTCTCACTCCCAAATAAGGGACAAACGGTCAAAATACGGGACAAATTCCCCACGGCAATTCGTCGACCGACTCAGCCTGATCCCGATGTTGGGGAAGTCCAGAACGAGGGGGTCACAGTTTAAGGATAAGGGGGAAATCTTTTAGAAAAACATTTTTCACACAGTGAGTGGTGAATCTCTGGAATTCTCTGCCACAGAAGGTAGTCGAGGCCACAGTTCATTGGCTATATTTAAGAGGGAGTTAGATGTGGCCCTTGTGGCTAAAGGGATCAGGGGGTATGGAGAGAAGGCAGGGATGGGATACTGAGTTGATCACATTGAATGGCGGTGTAGGCTAGAAGGGCCGAATGGCCTACTCCTGCACCTATTGTCTATGTTTCCATCTAACCCCACATGTCAGGCTTTGTCCCGTCCTCACCTCTTATCCATCTTTCTCACCCGTATTGCAACCAGTCAGAAAAAGACACAAAATGTCATCTATCCACATGCTGCCTGATCCACTGAGCTACTCCAGCATTTGTTTCCTTTTTTCCCTTCTGAATTGAAATGTGTGTTTGTGAACGGAATGCGAATGCTAGCACAGGACTGTTGGGCTGAATGGCCTATTTCTATGCTGTAAATACACAGGAATATTAAAAGTATTGCCGGCATGCACAATTCTGCCAGTCCCCAACTTGCTGAAAATTATTCCACAGGATTCAGCACGATACAAATGATTTAATTATTAGCGAGTTTGCATGAATTATCGTGCCAGGTTTCTGCTCACCATGAGATATTGCACAACTAACCACTGCATTGATCCCGCACCTTATTTAGTCTCAGGAACTTGTTTTACGAGTTCCTTTTGGGAAAAAAAAAGCCATTGGTACGTACGCATATAAATCATGGCAGCCATTTTATGAACATCACAAAACAGTCATAAAATGAATGGCCAGTTCTTTTGCGTTTGATGGGGGAGTTTTTGTTGAGCGAGGAATCTTGGCCAGAATATCACTCCAACGCCTCTGCTGTTCTTCCAGAAGTGTTGTGGGAGCTATAATGTTACCAGATCCAGCAGAATATTAATGTTTCATCCAAAACTGATGGTGCAATACTTCTTCAGTACGCCTTGATATACAGGCAGTAACTTAGAGGGAAAAAAAAGTATATGTATATATATTCTCGTTTCAGCAAAGTAATAATATGTTCGTACTCCATGCACATTTTTTGAATTATTGAAACTAAAAGAATATTAAGCCCATCATCCGTTTGAACACCGAAGATGGACACAAAATGCTGGAGTAAAGGGCCAGTCCCACTTTCCCGAATTCTCCCCTCGATTCAAACTCGGAGATGTCAGCCGTAGGTACTTAGGGCTGTTTTTTGTTTTTGTTTTTTAAGTCATCAAGCTGAAAAAACATCCGACTTACCTGATGCCCCAAGTACCTACGGCAGGCATTACGATATATCTACTGACCCCTACGGACATTCTCCGAGTTTGAATCAAGGGGAAAACTCGGGAGAAGTCGTGTGCAACTCAGGAAAGTGGGACAGGCCCTTAACTCTGCGGGACAGGCAGCATCGCAGGAGAGAACGAACGGGTGACGTTTCAGGTGGAGACCCTTCTTCAGTCTGAAACGTACAAAATTCTTAAGGGGTTGGACAGGCTAGATGCAGGAAGTTTGTTCCCGATGTTGGGGAAGTCCAGAACAAGGGGTCACGCAGTTTAAGGATAAGGGGGAAGTCTTTTAGGACCGAGATGGAAAAAAACATTTTTCACACAGAGAGTGGTGAATCTGTGGAACTCTCTGCCACAGTTCATTGGCTATATTTAAGAGGGAGTTAGATGTGGTCCTTGTGGCTAAAGGGATCAGGGGGTATGGAGAGAAGGCAGGTACAGGATACTGAGTTGGATGATCAGCCATGATCATATTGAATCAGGCTCAAAGGGCCGAATGGCCTACTCCTGCACCTATTTTTCTATGTTTCTATGTCACCCATTCCTGCTCTCCAGAGATGCTGCCTGTCCCGCTGAATTACTCCAGCATTCTGTGTCTATCTTCGGTTATCTGCAGTTCCTTCCTACACATCCGATTAAGGTGACCAAAGCTCACTTGACATTTTTCTTAACCTGTCCAGTAATATTAACGCAGCCCAACCCCCAGCTGTTAGGCTCTGCCCTCGTGGATATTTCCCAATCTACCTCTCTTCCCGCTCCTCGCCTGTAAATGCCTGACTCTTGGTTTGCGTATAGATAGATAGGTTTCTGGAGTTGCACTCCCTGCCCCCCACCTCTCCCTAACCCATGAGAGAGAAGCGAGTGTCACCAAACTTCTAAATTCTCTGGGGTGGAACCCTCTCCAAGACAGACGTGAAGCTCACCGTTTGACCTGTTAATGTTAAATGGTCAGCTCGACATAGACTACAGGACCTACACCAAACCCAAACCAATTAGGAGCAGACGAGGGCATTCGATCCAATTTGTGATCCCAGCTACAAAGACAGATGTGTACAGCAATTCGTTCTTCCCCCGCACAATTAAAGCATGGAATAATCTCCACCCAACTATAGTTACCCAACCAGATGCAACTACATTTAAAGTAGCTCTTTCTTCCCAATAACCCTTTCTGGCTTAAGCCCTCCCTCCACCACCTCCAGTTTAAATTCCATTTGGAATATTTTGGAGGACCAAGAAACCAAGAAGAACCTAAGCAACAGTTCTCCGGGGTAATCATCATTTCTCAACGAATGTAAACAAACTGCCAAGCCGAGAATGACGTCACAGTCCTCTTCTTGTCTTGCATTCTCCTACCCGCGTGCGTGTCCTTCTGCAGTTGCCAGATAGGCAAGAGAGAGCACCTCCCCCTATATTCCTGTTTATGCTATGCCTGGGCAACTGGTCGGGACTGTACCTAGATTTGTTGCTGATGGGCAAGGGAGAAGTGAACAGAATCCTCTAAGGTCTCCTGAGAAGATTACGGAGAGTCGGTTTGTCAAGGAGGACTCTCTCGAACTTCTACAGGTGCACAGTGGAGAGCATGCTGAACGGTTGCATCGTGGCTTGGTTCGGCAATTTGAGCGCCCTGGAGCGGAAAAGACTACAAAAAGTAGTAAACACTGCCCAGTCCATCACTGGCTCTGACCTCCCTACCATCGAGGGGATTTATCGCAGTCGCTGCCTCAAAAAGGCTGGCAGCATCATCAAGGACCCACACCATCCTGGCCACACACTCATCTCCCTGCTACCTTCAGGTAGAAGGTACAGGAGCCTGAAGACTGCAACGTCCAGGTTCAGGAATAGCTACTTCCCCACAGCCATCAGGCTATCAAACCTGGCTCGGACAAAACTCTGAACATTAATAGCCCATTATCTGTTATTTGCACTTTTATCAGTTTATTTATTCATGAGTGTATATATTTATATAATGGTATATGGACACACTGATCTGTTCTGTAGTCATGCCTACTATGTTGTGTTGTGCTGAAGCAAAGCAAGAATTTCATTGTCCTATCTGGGGGACATGACAATAAACTCACTTGAATCATGAGGTCCAGCCTTGGTTGTCAGTGTACACAATTTGGAGGGGCAAATCTGGAGGTCAGATGCAATCCTCATTGTGTGGGAATTAACTGCAGATGCTGGTTGACACTGAAGATAGAAGATTGGAGTTAAGGGCCTGTCCCACGTGGGCGTCAAGATTTCGTGAATTTACAGGCAACCAGCCCTTAAATTCTGGGTTCAAAAGTGGGAGAAATACTGGAGTCCACATCTTGAAAGTAACACCATTTTAGTCCGAGCAAGCTGTGTGTCACAGCTGGACAAAAACCTGCCCACTGACCTCCCATTTGGTTCTATTTCACCCCCCAGTCTGTTTCAAGCTCATTTTTACTTTGTATGGACTTATAATCTGACAAGATTTGTCACTGCCTACGTCACCATGCACCAGTAATGCACGCATCACGTGCTCCGTGGCACGTAAATGGTGTCGCGTAAATGACGACCAAGTGGGACAGGCCCTTAACTCAGCGGGACAGGCCCTTCTTCAGACATGTGGCTGAATAGTATTTTAGTGGTTACACATTAGTCTTGGACTTTTATCAAAGAACGACTGGGACCGTGGAATAACGCCCAAATCAGAAAATCAGTGGGAAAGGCATTATAAATCTTCTAGAATAATCATTTCACAAAATGTCCACAAGTGCCACTTAGAGAAGTAATGGCCACAATGAGAAATATTTAGATTTTCCCCGCACTCTCTTCACAGTGGAGGGCGGGAAGCAACCAGGAAAACTGCTTGGGGGTTAGATTATGAATTATGAATAAGTTTATTGGCCAAGTATGTTCTTGGTTTCCTGGCCCTCCAAAATATTCCAAATGGAATTTAAACTGGAGGTGGTGGAGGGAGGACTTAAGCCAGAAAGGGTTCTTGGGAAGAAAGAGCTACCTTAAATGTAGTTGCATCTGGTTGGGTAACTATAGTAGGGTGAAGTTTATTCCATGCTTTAACTGTGCGGGGGAAGAACGAATTGCTGTACACATCTGTCTTGGTCGCTGGAATCCCAAATTGGATCGAATGCCCTCGTCTGCTCCTAATTGGTTTGGGTTTGGTGTAGGTTTTGTAATCTATGACCATTTAGCATTCTGTAAAAACAGGCCAAACGGTGAGCTTCATGTCTGTCTTGGAGAGGGTTCTACCCCGACCGGTGAATTCAGAAGTTTGGTGACACTCGCTTCTCTCTCTCATAGGTATTAGTAACACATCGAGCTGCCTTGCTGTCTTTGGACACGTTCGATGGAAGAAATGTTTTCATTTTGTGTATGGGTCCCATGCTGCAACTGCGTAGTCCAAATGGGGTCTAACGAGGGTGAAGTATAGCTTCTCCTTGACATAAGTTGAACAATGATGAAAATTCACATACAAGGAATTTGCCTTGGTGCTCCGCTTGCAAGTAGGAACACGACAAACAGCGATGATTAAGAATGACACACAAAACATTAATAATAAAGGCTTTATCCAACCACAGGCTGCCCTAACAAACGGGTTTACAGGCAACCAACCCTTAAATTCTGGGCTCAAAAGTGGGAGAGACACTGGAACAAAATGGAGTCCACATCTTGAAAGTAACACCATTTTAGTCTGAGCAAGCTGTGTGCCACAAAAACCCGCCGCTGAGCTGACTTCCAATTTGGGTCTATTTCACCTCCGATCTGTTTCAACCTCATTTTTACTTTGTTCGAACTTATAATCTGAATCTCATATATGATTATTCTCAGTCTTTAAAAACAGAATTGGAAATGTTTTTACATTGAGAAAATCTCTACCGTGGGAATACGGGCCACTCTGACCCCCAGATGCCGCTCTTTTCCTCATTTATAATTTATCTTTCCTACTCCCAAGATAGGTTGCAAACCAACTTAAAATTAATTACCGAGTTGGTTCGAGGGGAAGCTGTCCCCTCGATTTAGTGGATGGTTCAAGAACTGTGACAAAGAGTGCTGTGGCACACAGTTTTGTGGCCCAGCGGTAGAGTTGCTGCCTCACAGCGCCAGAGACCCGGGTTCGATCCTGACTACGTTCTTCCCGTGACCAGCGTGGGTTTTCTCCGGGATCTCCAGTTTTTCTCCCACCCTCCAAAGACGTACAGGCTCATAGGTTAATTGGCTTGACATAATTGTAAATTGTCCCTAGTGTGTCTTGGATAGTGTTAGTGTGCGGGGATCGCTGGTTGGAAATGAGAGTAGGGAAGATTCAAACAAGAGGACATGATTTGAGAATTAAGGGAAAAAAGTTTAGGGGTAACATGAGGGGGAACTTCTTTACTCAAGAGAGTGGTAGCTGTGTGGATTGAACTTCCAGTTGAAGTGGTGGAGGCAGGTTCGATTTTTTCATTTAAAAATAAATTGGATAGGTATATGGTTCGGGAAAGGAATGGAGGGTTATGGTCTGAGTGCAGGTAGATGGGACTAGGGGAGAATGAGTGTTCGGCACGGACTAGAAGGGCCGAGATGGCCTGTTTCCGTGCTGGAATTGTTATATGGTTGGCACAGACTTGGTGGGCCGAAGAGCCTGATTCCGCGCTGTATCTCTAAACTAAACTAAAACATTTAAAAGCCTCGAAAAGATGCAAGAGGACTATAAAGCAAGCAGAGAGAGCCTATAGTGTGGAAAAAAGGTTAGGGATTCAATGGGAATTGGATAACCACTTAGAGAATGATTTAGGAACATAGAAAATAGGTGCAGGAGTAGGCCATTCGGCCCTTCGAGCCTGCGCCGCCATTCAATATGATCATGGCTGATCATCCAACTCAGTATCCCGTACCTGCCTTCTCTCCATACCCCCTGATCCCTTTAGCCACAAGGGCCACATCTAACTCCCTCTTAAATATAGCCAATGAACTGTGGCCTCAACTACCTTCTGTGGCAGAGAATTCCAGAGATTCACCACTCTCTGTGTGAAAAAAGTTTTCCTCATCTCGGTCCTAAAACTGTGCCTCACAGCGCCAGAGACCCGGGTTCGATCCTGACTACGTTCTTCCCGTGACCAGCGTGGGTTTTCTCCGGGTGCTCAAATTTTCTCCGGGTGCTCAAATTTTCTCCTAAAACCTAAAACTAAAACTTATCCTTAAACTGTGACCCCTTGTCCTGGACTTCGGGACGATTTGCAGGGAGAATCGGGAAAGAACAGTGTATTGGCGATGACAGGGTCGTTCCTCTGGGGGCTAGTTTTTAAATCGATGGACTGAATGGCCTCCTTCCCCCCAACCGGACTGATTTTGTATATCACATCGCTGCCAATTCCCACTGAATTCACCAAGTTTGACATATCTCTCCGCCAGGGACCGACAGTAAATATTTATACATTGTTTCCCACAAGTCGAAAATATTCTCAAGCAACATCCTATTTTAAAATATAACAAAACAATGTTTTTTTTTTTCTTAAATGAACAATTCCGCTGAGAATCTGGTTGATCGCTACATTCCTGACAAAATCTGAAATGCTCGACTGCGGATTCCAAGGCTCTGTTTGTTTTCTTTAACCTACTTCCACACTCTCCACCTCGCCCAAAGTGTATCGTCATATCACCAAACCACTTCGCGAAACAATCTTCTCTTTCAACGCTAATTTGCTTGTCAGAAAAGCCCTTGCATCCATCTAGCACCTCATCGGAAACACAAGAGATACCTAAAAGTGTACCGTGATAAATTGTATTGTCTGATAAATTGTATTATCGATTAACACCACAGCTATTTTTGGCAGCAGTGTGACAGTCACAGTAACGGCAAACATCGGTCGACCTTATCTTCAGAAACGGTCCCAAGGCACTTTAGAAAAGCATAATCAAAAACTGACACTCAATCAAATTCACTGAACGATTCCAGTAAGATAAATAATCACTAAATCTGGTTTCGGTGACGTTGGTTGAAGAATGAGTGTTGCCATGGATACCAAGAAAACAAGGCCCCTCTTATTAATCAGTCCAATATGATCTCCAGCATTCATTTCAACAACAATTTGGCTTAAAATTACCCCAAAAACAAAGGGGATTCACTCCATATTGAAGCGGGAAAATGCTTTTTCGTTCAAACAAAAACATTTGCACACTTATATGGTCTGAAGGAGGGTTTCGGCCCGAAACGTTGCCTATTTCCTTCGCTCCATAGATGCTGCTGCACCCGCTGAGTTTCTCCAGCACTTTTGTCTACCTGGTAATCAAGATGTCCTCTCGTCGAACACCTGGCTGAACGGATCCCAATTTATTCGTGACTAAGGGTTTGCTTCTTATTTTGAGAAAACAAAGGTATGCTGTGAATCGTTATTTAAATTATGTCATAGACAATAGACAATAGGTGCAGGAGTAGGCCATTCGGCCCTTCGAGCCTGCACCGCCATTCAATGTGATCATGGCTGATCATCCCCAATCAGTACCCCGTTCCTGCCTTCTCCCCATATCCCCTGAAATATCCCCTATTTTTAAGAGCCCTATCTAGCTCTATCATGACAGAAATGTTAATGGATCTTACAGGAACATACAAAATTCCTAATGGATTCGACAGGCTAGATGCAGGAGAACTTTTCCCGATGTTGGGGGGAGTCCAGAACCAGGGGTCACACAGTCTGAAGAAGGGTCTCGACCCGAAACGTCGCCAATTCCTTCTCTCCATAGATGCTGCCTCACCCGCTGAGTTACTCCAGTATTGGGGTGGAAGCTTGCAACCTTCACGCGATCCACCCCGTTTCGACTAACGCAATCAAACCGACATGCACAAACTTAAGGGCCTGTCTCACTTGTGTGTCATTTGGGTGTTATTTACGCGATATCATTTAACCGTCACGACGTGCTTGTCGTGACGCACTCATGGTGACGCACGGCGCCCCAGGATTTTGGGATGTACAACGTCTTTGCGCGCTATCTACGTGACTCGCAAATGACGCCCACGTGGGACAGGCCCTTAACAAACAGGTCCATTCATGACCTACATTAGGCTGTGCACGCCATTAGCAAGAAGAAGACTCCAGCATTTTGTGTCTAATCTCAATTTTTTTAAGGATATTTGTATTTCAAGTATCCGTGCTACAGAGATTGTGTCTATTTTAGTAATTGTACTTCATTTGTGGATCGTGCCGTTTTGCAGTCTCATTCCCTCCCCCATGTGCCTATCAATGTTTACTTCCCGTCATATAGTCTGAGAGGAGATAGAGCATGGTAACAGGATCTCCGTTCCACCAAATCCACATAGTCCACCAAGTGCCCATTTTCACACTTATTCCACCAACATTGCCCGCGATTTTACCACTCAGCTGTGCATTTGGGGCCAATTCACAACGGCCACTTAACCTAACGAACCACATATCAAACCTAATTTGAGGAAGGACATTCTTGCTATTGAGGGAGCCCAGCGTAGGTTTACAAGGTTAATTCCCGGGATGGCGGGACTGTCATATGCTGAGAGAATGGAGCAGCTGGGCTTGTACACTCTGGAGTTTAGAAGGATGAGAGGTGATCTCATTGAAACGTATAAGATTGTTAAGGGCTTGGACACGCTAGAGGCAGGAAACATGTTCCCGATGTTGGGGGAGTCCAGAACCAGGGTCCACACACAGTTTAAGAATAAGGAGTAAGCCATTTAGAACGGAGACGAGGAAACACTTTTTCCTCACAGAGAGTGGTGAGTCTGTGGAATTCTCTGCCTCAGAGGGTGGTGGAGGCCAGTTCTTTGGATGCTTTCAAGAGAGAGCTAGATAGGGCTCTTAAAGATAGCGGAGTCAGGGGATATGGGGAGAAGGCAGGAACGGGGTACTGATTGGGGATGATCAGCCATGATCACATTGAATGGCGGTGCTGGCTCGAAGGGCCGAATGGCCTCTACTCCTGCACCTATTGTCTATTGTATTGTATCTCTGGGCCTATTTTCTATAATCAAAATGAATGGCGGTGCAGGCTCGAAGGGCCGAATGGCCTCCTCCTGCACCTATTTTCTATGGTTCTATGCTCCTAATGTCCCCATTGCTGTTTGTCTCGCAAGACAAACCACGTGCCAGTTGGTCACTCTCAATGCCTGCGTGTCTCGTTGGGTCTCTGCCCTTCACGCCAGCCTGCATTTAACTATCTTGTATTGCTTCTCTTGCATAAGGTTTTCTGTTTCCAATCTTAAAAGCTAATTTCTGGATGACGGGGAATGAGGCTGACATTCCTCTGCACACGGACAAAGAATTAAGCCAGAATCTAACTCAGTAACTTTTCTCAGAGTTTCCTGGAACTGGCCAGACTGCGGGCTGCCAATACCGAAAGCTCAGAATACAAGAGCACATTCGACCACGGCTCTCAATGCCAGGCCATGTCTATACGCATTTAACCACACAAATCAGAAACTCACCAACTCACCAACAAGGGTACTTAAAGGTAGACAAAAAATGCTGGAGAAACTCAGCGGGTGAGGCAGCGTCTATGGAGAGAAGGAATAGGCGACATTTCGGGACCCGACCCCAAATGCCAAATGAGGCAGCATAGAAACATAGAAAATAGGTGCAGGAGGAGGCCATTCAGCCCTTCGAGCCTGCACCGCCATTCAATATGATCATCCAACTCAGTATCCTGTACCTGCCTTCTCTCCATACCCCCTGATCCCTTTAGCCACAAGGGCCACATCTAACTCCCTCTTAAATATAGCCAATGAACTGTGGCCTTAACTACCTTCTGTGGCAGAGAATTCCACAGATTCACCACTCTGTGTAAAAAAAGATTTTTTCATCTCGGTCCTAAAAATCCTTAAACTGTGACCCCTTGTCCTGGACTTCCCCGACATCGGGAACAATCTTCCTGCATCTAGCCTGTCCAACCCCTTAAGAATTTTGTACGTTTCTATAAGATCCCCCCCTCAATCTTCTAAATTCTAGAGAGTACAAGCCGAGTCTATCTTCATATGCAAGTCTTGACCCGAAACGTCGCCTATTCCTTCACTCCATAGATGCTGCCTCACCCGCTGAGTTTCTCCAGCATCTTTTGTCTACCTTCGATTTTTCCAGCATCTGCAGTTCTTTCTTGAACAAAAATGGTACTTAAAGGGTGTTTGCAACGCCGAATGTATTTACATTTAAAGATTTATATCAGCGGACACATATTTGTAATATTTTCCAAAATAACGTCCTATCGCTCGACTTGTAGTTGATGGTATCTATGTAAATATATAATGCTATTGTTACTCTATCGGGACCAACAGAGGCACATCTTTGACCTGGCATTGCGATTATAATAAAAGGCAATTTGATAGACTTGTTTCTGGATGTCAGGGTTTATAAAGAAACCAAAAGCAAAATCTATGATATAAAAATAGAAAATGAACTGACTTGTTCCTACAAGGTGCGTAATCCAAAGGTGACATTTTGTTGTGACTCCTTTTATGCACTAACCGATATCTCATGCGTAGGAAGGAACTGCAGATGCTGGTTTACACCGAAGATAGACACAAAATGCTGGAGTAACATAGAAACATAGCAAATAGGTGCAGGAGTAGGCCATTCGGCCCTTCGAGCCTGCACCGCCATTCAATACGATCATGGCTGATCATCCAACTCAGTATCCTGTACCTGCCTTCTCTCCATACCCCCTGATCCCTTTAGCCACAAGGGCCACATCTAACTCCCTCTTAAATATAGCCAATGAACTGTGGCCTCAACTACCTTCTGTGGCAGAGAATTCCACAGATTCACCACTCTCTGTGTGGAAAATGTTTTTCTCATCGGGTAACTCAGCGGGTCAGGCAGCATCTCTGGATGGAAGGAATGGGTGACGTTTCGGGTCGAGACCCTTCTTCAGTCTGAGGGCCCTGATGCTGGAAGATGAGGTTCAATGCTGAATTACGATTGAAATTGATTCTGACAGAAACATATAAAATTCTTTCGGGTTTCGGCCCAAAACGTCGCCTATTTCCTTCGCTCCATAGATGCTGCAGCACCCGCTGAGTTTCTCCAGCACTTTTGTCTACCGAAAATTCTTAAAGGATTGGACGGGCTAGGTGCAAGACAAATGTTCCCGATGTTGGGGGCGAGTCCAGAACCAGGGGAAATCACACACAGTTTAAGAATAAGGGGTCGGCCATTTAGGACTGAGATGAGGAAAAGCTTTTCCATCCAGAGAGTTGTGAATCTGCGGATTGCTCTGCCACAGAAGGCAGTGGAGGCCAATTCACTGGATGTTTTTTAAAAGTTAAGGGCCCGTCACACTTGCTGATTTTTTTCGGCGACTACATATCAGTGTCGCCAAAAGATTTTGAACATTTCAAACTCCAGCGGCGATAGAGAAAATGGTGCGCCACTTGAAAAAACGCCGCGCGTCTAAACGTCACCACGCCACGAATTTCTCGGTAACTTGAAACGTCAGTCAATGATGCCAGCAGTCGCCAAAAAAAATTGCCAAGTGGGACATGCCCTTTAGATAGAGCTCTTAGGGCTAACGGAATCAAGGGATATGGGAAGAAGGCAGGAACGGGGTACTGATTCTGGATGATCAGGGTCGAAGGGCCTACTCCTGCACCTATTTGCGATGTTTCTCTGTTTCATCTGGGATAAGACTGTTCCTTGCGCACAGTCATCAAAGAGTGGTTGGAGTTGTGCAGGTTCGGTTTGACTCGTGGATCCCTTGCCCCTCAGCGCGATTTAACGCAGGCACAGACACATTAGAATGCGGTTGAACAGGACTTCCAGACACCAGCCAGTTCACAACAGATTCAGGCGACTCAATCCCCAATTAATTTTGAAATCTCGAACGTTTGCAAGAACAGATCAGCCTTTTCAGACTCCCTGTTCCTCCTCCGCATTCAAGAGGCTTGGAGATTGGCGCATGGCTATGGAGGCATGTGAAGCACGAGCAGGCAGGGATTAGTTTAACTAGGCCGCAAGTTATCTGAATGGTGGCCAATTGGGCAAAGGGGAGATGCAACGAGACCTGGCTGTCATGGTACACCAGTCATTGAAAGTAGGCATGCAGGTGTAGCAGGCAGTGAAGAAAGCGAATGGTATGTTAGCATTCATAGCAAAAGGATTTGAGTATAGGAGCAGGGAGGTTCTACTGCAGTTGTACAGGGCTTTGGTGAGACCACACCTGGAGTATTGCGTACAGTTTTGGTCTCCTAATCTGAGGAAGGACATTATTGCCATAGAGGGAGTGCAGAGAAGGTTCACCAGACTGATTCCTGGGATGTCAGGACTGTCTTATGAAGAAAGACTGGATAGACTTGGTTTATACTCTCTAGAATTTAGGAGATTGAGAGGGGATCTTATAGAAACTTACAAAATTCTTAAGGGGTTGGACAGGCTAGATGCAGGAAGATTGCTCCCGATGTTGGGGAAGTCCAGGACAAGGGGTCACAGCTTAAGGATAAGGGGGAAATCCTTTAAAACCGAGATGAGAAGAACTTTTTTCACACAGAGTGGTGAATCTCTGGAACTCCCTGCCACAGAGGGTAGTCGAGGCCAGTTCATTAGCTATATTTAAGAGGGAGTTAGATGTGGCCCTTGTGGCTAAGGGGATCAGAGGGTATGGAGAGAAGGCAGGTACGGGATACTAAGTTGGATGATCAGCCATGATCATATTGAATGGCGGTGCAGGCTCGAAGGGCCGAATGGCCTACTCCTGCACCTAATTTCTATGTTTCTATGTCTAAGATTCCCTCTCATCCTTCTAAATTCTAGAGTATACAAGAGGGGGTTAGATTTAGCTCTTAGGGCTAAAGGAATCAAGGGATATGGGGAAAAAGCAGGAATAGGGTACTGATTTTAGATGATCAGCCATGATCATATTGAATGTTAGCACTCGCATGAAGGGCCGAATGGCCTACTCCTGCACATATCCTTCTATGCTTCTGTATGTTACGGGCCTCACCTCACATCTCTGCACAAACACGTTGGCCAAAAGGACTCTAGTGACCAGATGCATTGTCCTCTCTGCCACCCTATATCCACACTACACCGAGGGGCACAGACCTTAAAGTTTTAGTTTAAGGTCACGTGTACAGAGCTACAGTGAAAAGCTTTTATTGCGTGCCACCCAGTCAGCGGAAAGATGATTCATGATTACAATCAAGCCGTTGACAGATAGGTGATAAGGGAATGACGTTTAGTGCAAGGTAAAGCCAGCAAAGTCCGATCGAGGATAGTCCAGAGGGTCACCAATGAGGTAGATGTTAGTTCAGGACCGCTCTCTGGTTGTGGGTGGTTCAGTTGCCTGATAACAGCCGGGAAGAAACTGCCCCTCAATCTGGAGGTGTGTGTGCGTTCGTTTTCACACTTCTATACTTCAGTCTTGTCTGCGGCACCTTCTACCACTACTGTGCCAGTTATAGAAGTCTTTTTTTTAAAAAAACATTTGGGGTGGGGAGGGAAGAACATGTCGGAGTGAGTTTCGAATTGAGTCTACATTGGTCTTGCGCCATGCCTTATTCCACCGACCCTCTGTGCCCATTTTAAAATATGGACCAGCCAATGCCTCAATCACTGCCATCGAAAAATAATTGGGGGGCGAGAGGTGAGCAGCGAGGAGAGGCAGGTTGTAGGTTGCCCACCGAACGAGCAAGAATGGACCACCTAGCATCAAGAGCCTTCGTTGCAATTCCACCCAGCCCAGCCCAACCCCAGTCAGAATGGAAAAGGTTAACAAGAACAAAACGCACTCGACAGAGTTACTCTGCACATAGCCGCACCCAAAGCAGCAGCTCGTTTTGCATTGCTCACTGTGAGGGGGTTCGCATGTTTAACGCTTTACCAGTAACTCTTCCACAGCCCAGATTGGGATGAGATGGGGTGGGGCGGAGGGGAGTGGGGGGAAGAATAATCTCAAACTGTGACACACCAGGGGTTGGCTTTGGCACTCGGAAGCCATTCCCAAAGCTTTTCAAGACAACAACCCCCCCAAAACATTCCCCAGGATCGAGTGCATTGTAGATAAAAGTTGACAATAATTTAATCTTGATTGTAAACTGTCAAATGGCAGTCTTGATTCTGTCACCAATTTAATAAAAAGCATTTTGGATTTTTAAAATTTTTTTAAAATTTATTTGAAACACATTTATTCCCCAGCCATGGGAGACAAAAATGCCGGAGAAACTCAGCGGGCGAGGCAGCATCTATGGAGAGAAGGGATTGGAACTGGAGCGAAGGAAATGGGCAACGTTTCTGGTCGAGAACCGACTTCTTCAGACTCAGCCAGCCCATGCAGCATTTTTAAATCAGAAAACTGATCAGATTATTTCGAGTTTCACAGATTATTTAGAGTTTTTACGTTTGGTTCAGGGTGAAAAAGAGCTATCGGGGACTGGGGTGGGTCACACACACACACTCCTCCACCCAAGTTAGTTACACAATCTCTTGGCACGGTTACTCAAGCGGAGCTCGCAAGGCGCACATGCCCAGCGACACGCCCTTGTACATCGAAGAGCTCTTAATGCAAGCTGTCTATACTGAAACTGTCTATGCTGCTATTGTATGCTGCTTGATTTTTTAATGTCGAGTTTAAACAAGGCGCTGATGCCCTTTAACAACAAAAAAAGTATGCATTTTTTGTTACAAGGAGGGAAGAGACAAAGACCTTTAAGACTTCCATCACAGTGAGGAGGTGCCTGGTGAAAGAACTCACTGTGGTAGATGTTAAAATTTGTGTGTTTTTGTTCTTTTTTATGACTGCAAGGAACGAAATTTTCGGTCTTAATGACAATAAAGGAGACTTTGACTTTTTAAAAATCAAAAGACCCCCTTATTAAAAAAAAAAAAGTATATTAACCCATAATCTGCTAGGGGCTGCAATGTGAATCAACAAGCCGATTGCCCTTGTAGATAGACGCAACAAAAAAGGCTGGAGTAACTCAGCGGGACGGGCAGCATCTCTGGAGAGAGGAGGGGAGGAATTTCAAGCCAAGTCAAGTCAAGTCTATTCGACACACACACACACACACACATACGAGATGTGTAGTGAAATAAAAAGTGGCGATGCTCGCAGACTTTGTGCAAAAAGACAAACAGACAGAATCCCTCTCTCCAGAGTTACTCCAGCATGTTAGTTTCATACATCTGCAGTTTCAGACACAACTGAGATTCTGCACCCGTTTGAACCCGAAGCAATCGACACACACACACACACACACACAGGAAAAGACTCCCTCCACCCCCCCCCCCCCCACCACACACACACACACACACAACCTACACAAATAACACTCAGCCAACCCTCTGCAAGTCTAACGACTCCAGATAATTCCTGCAAAAATGTATGTTAATTGAACGAGAAAACTTCGCCACACCCACTCGAAATGTGTGTGTGTGTTTTTTTTTAATTCGCCCAGGTTTAAAGTCACTTTTTTTTCTCCCCCCCTCTCGTTCCTTCCTTTCACAAGGTCATGGTAATGTATATAGGTCTCTCCCTCTCCCCTCCCCTCCTTCTCCAGTCTGCTTTAAGTTACCTAGTGTTTCCAACCACAGCCACGAATTCCAAGGTTTAGACTCTGGCTCGTTGCCCAGAGGCTGGGCGAGGAGAGATTTTTGTCTCCCTCTCTCTCCTACTTCTCCCACACCCATATCTTGCACGATGCAAATATAAAAATCCCTTCAAAATTAAAACTCTTGACAATATCCCCTCCCTTTTCACTTTTTTCCCCCACACAACCAAATCCCCCAACACCTGAGATTTCTCCTGGCATTCCAAAACTTTGGGAGTTTCGCAACTTTCAAAAATGAGTTTTTTTTAAAAAACTTTTCTGAGCTGTTTACAATCTCCAAATGCTTCGGATTGAGATACCCGCCCAACTTTCCCTTGTGTTTTTGATCACTATTTGTCCATGCACAAGACAGTCAAACTTAAAAAAAAAAAAGTATTGGAAGAATTCACTCCCCACATCCAAACTTTCTTCCAGGCAAGAAAACAGCTGGAAAAACACTTGAAATCTCGAAAAATAAACTTTTTGTAACTCTTCAGTCCCCCCTTTAAAAAAAATCTCCGAGCCAAAACTTCAAACGAAGTATGCAAGTATTATTATTTGTTTTAAATAGTAATTCTCATGTGTTCTTTACCTGGGTGGGCAGCGATTGCAAGCTAAAGCCTCCGACGTCGCATTGTGTGCCAAGGGCACTCCTATGCTTGATGCGAAATAGCCCCGTTAGTGAATGCAGCACACGAGTGTAGCTCCAGTCTCCAGATCTCGGTAATAAACCTCGCCTGTTGCAGGGCTGGGCTCTTGTACACAGCCGGGTGTGTCCTTTAGGGGTGGAGACTGGTGTCGTGTTGAGGGAGGGAGAGAGAGGGAGAGAGGGAGGGGAGGGGAGGGAGAAAATCCAAATTTACATCCAGCATTTGTCAGGGCTGTGTCATGTGCCGTGGCACAAGTCAACATCAACATGCGAGCTAGAAATATGATCAGAGGCCGCATTACAGTCTCTCTACCCAGAGCAAAGGAGACAACGCAGGCAGCCTCCTCTCTATGGAAGAAAATCAGAGATATTTATTGTCACATGCACCAGTTGAACAGTGAAATTTGTGGTCACCATACAACCTGTACTTGTACACTGAGTGGCTTGTACACTCTGGAGTTTAGAAGGATGAGAGGGAATCTCATTGAGACATATAAGATTGTTCAGGGCTTGGACACGCTAGAGGCAGGAAACATAGAAACATAGAAGGTACACAAAATTGCTGGGGAAACTCAGCGGGTGCAGTAGCATCTATGGAGCGAAGGAAATAGGCGACGTTTCGGGCCGAAACCCTTCTTCAGACTTTTGAACATAGAAACATAGAATATAGGTTCAGGAGTAGGCCATTCGACCCTTCGAGCCGGCACCGCCATTCAATATGATCATTGCTGATCATCCAACTCAGTATCCTGTACCTGCCTTCTCTCCATACCCCCTGATCCCTTTAGCCACAAAGGCCACATCTAACTCCCTCTTAAATATAGCCAATGAACTGTGGCCTCAACTACCTTCTGTGGCAGAGAATTCCACAGACTCACTACTTTCTGTGTAAAAAATGTTTTTCTCATCTCGGTCCTAAAAGACTTCCCTCTTACCCTTAAACTGTGTGACCCCTTGTTCTGGACTTCCCCAACATCGGGAACAATCTTCCTGCATCTAGCCTGTCCGACCCCTTAAGAATTTTGTAAGTTTCTATAAGATCCCCCCTCAATCTTCTAAATTCTAGCGAGTACAAGCCGAGTCTATCCAGTCTTTCTTCATATGAAAGTCCTGACATCCCAGGAATCAGTCTGGTGAACCTTCTCTGTACTCCCTCTATGGCAAGAATGTCTTTCCTCAGATGTGGAGACCAAAACTGTACACAATACTCCAGGTGTGGTCTCACCAAGACCCTGTACAACTGCAGTAGATTTTGGATGATCGACAGTTCTTCCCTCTCTCCCTGCCAAATGCTGTCCTAGCTGCGATGTTCCCCCAGCAGATTATTTCCTGTTGTGTTCACCCAAGCTTATCGAAACCGTAACGGGCACTGAGGTCATGAAAGGCGCTGCCGAAATGTGAGTTCCTTCTGTACGTCAAGCCTCTATAGAGAGTAAAGAACCTTGAGAAGTCAAGTCAAGATTCAAGTGAGTTTATTGTCATGTGTCCCTGTATAGGACAATGAAATTCTTGCTTTGCTTCAGCACACAGAACATAGTAGGCATTGACTACAGAACAGATCAGTGTGTCCATATACCATTATATAAATATATACACACATGAATAAATAAACTGATAAAGTGCAAATAACAGATAATGGGTTATTAATGTTCAGAGTTTTGTCCGAGCCAGGTTTAATAGCCTGATGGCTGTGGGGAAGTAGCTATTCCTGAACCTGGACGTTGCTGTCTTCAGGCTCCTGTACCTTCTACCTGAAGTTAGCGGGGAGATGAGTGTGTGGCCAGGATGGTGTGGGTCCTTGATGATACTGCCAGCCTTTTTGAGGCAGCGACTGCGATCGATCCCCTCGATGGAAGGGAGGTCAGAGCCGACGATGGACTGGGCAGTGTTTACTACTTTTTGTAGTCCTTTTCCGCTCCAGGGCGCTCAAGTTGCCGAACCAAGCCATGATGCAACCGGTCAGCATGCTCTCTACTGTGCACCTGTAGAAGTTAGAGAGAGTCCTCCTTGACAAACCGACTCTCCGTAATCTTCTCAGGAAGTAGAGGCGCTGATGTGCTTTCTTAATAATTGCATCAGTGTTCTCAGACCAGGAAAGATCTTCAGAGACGTGCACGCCCAGGAATTTGAAGCTCTTGACCCTTTCAACCATCGACCCCGTTGACACAAACGGGACTGTAGGTCCCCATCCAGAAAGCCAGTGTAGGGAAACATAGGGAAAAGAAATATGAGGCAGACGGGAGGGTCTCGACCCGAAACGTCACCCATCCCTTCTCTCCAGAGATGCTGCCTGTCCCGCTGAGTTCCCCCAGCTTTTTGTGTCTATGGTGATAGGACTTGGCAGTGATGGGCGGCAGTAGAGTGGCTGCCTTACAGCACCGGAGACCCAGGTTCGATCTGGACTCTGGGTGCTCTCTGTATGGAGGTTGCACGCTCTTCCCGTGACCTGTGTGGGTTTTCTCCGGTTTCCTCCCACACTCCAAAGACGTGCAGGTCTGTAGGTTAATTGGCTTGGCGTCATCATGTTGACTCTGGCGTGTGTAGGATACTGTTCGTGTTCGGGCATCGCTGGTCAGCGCGGACTCCTTGAACCGAAGGCCCTGTTTCCCTTGACTAAAGTTGGGGTTTTATCAGCTTGAGCCTGGCTATCTTGGCATAGAAACATAGAAACATAGAAAATAGGTGCAGGAGTAGGCCATTCGGCCCTTCGAGCCTGCACCGCCATTCAATGTGACCATGGCTGATCATCCAACTCAGTATCCCGTACCTGCCTTCTCTCCATACCCCCTGATCCTCAAGGGCCACATCTAACTCCCCCTTAAATATAGCCAATGAACTGGCCTCAACTACCCTCTGTGGCAGACAATTCCAGAGATTCACCACTCTCTCTGGGTGAAAATTTGTTTTTTTCATCTCGGTCCTAAAAGATTTCCCCCTTATCAGGCTCCTGTACCTTCTGCCCGATGGTAGCAGAGAGATGAGTGTGTGGCCAGGATGGTGTGGGTCCTTGATGATGCTGCCAGCCTTTTTGAGGCAGCGACTGCGATAGATCCCCTCGATGGTGGGGAGGTCAGAGCCGATGATGGACTGGGCAGTGTTTACTACTTTTTGTAGTCTTTTCCGCTCCAGGGCGCTCAAGTTGCCGAACCAAGCCACGATGCAACCGGTTTTTTTCATCTCAGTCCTAAAAGATTTCCCCCTTATCCTTAAACTGTGTGACCCCTTGTCCTGGACTTCCCCAACATCGGGAACAATCTTCCTGCATCTAGCCTGTCCAACCCCTTAAGAATTTTGTAAGTTTCTATAAGATCCCCCCTCAATCTTCTGAATTCTAGCGAGCACAAGCCGAGTCTATCCAGTCTTTCTTCATATGAAAGTTCTGACATCCCAGGAATCAGTCTGGTGAACCTTCTCTGTACTCCCTCTATGGCAAGAATGTCTTTCCTCAGATTAGGAGACCAAAACTGTACGCAATACTCCAGGTGTGGTCGGGAATTTGATAAGACCCTCAGTGTTCATTCATTCATCACCGTTGAAAACATCAGCGACGCAGTGGCGCTGGTTTCTGACGGGAACGGTGACGGACGCACCACACATCCCCCGTCCTCCAGTTCCTGCCTCTGGAAGTATTGGATCTTGGAGTGTGTGTGTGTGTGTGCTTTAACATCACTCCTTACAATGCCGTGTACGACAGTGATCGCAACTTCTACTGAAGAGTGGATGGTCGTTGACTCGCTAGGAGCTCATCCGCCCTTTGACAGGTCTTGTTTTTGGTCCTGCTGGGGGTCCACAGCCCCCATCCTCACCTGGCTAACCAGCTGTGGGAAGACGGTTTAATCGCCGACTATCCAACCATGGGGCAGGTAGCACGGGATTACATGGTACCCGTGGCGGGAGGATCTACCCCCGACCTGACCTGAACAAAGCGAGCGATCGGTACACGTTGCTTAATTCTGGCTAAGGTAGCTTAACTAACAACGCATTGAAGCCAGGTCAAACCATCACTTGTGTACTGAATTTTCGTCACTTTTCGAATCCTGAATTTTCAAGCCAAGTCAAGTCAAGAGAATTTATTGTCATGTGTCCCAGATAGGACACTTATCTTGCGCTTGTTGCAGCACAACAGAATATTGTAAGCAAAAATACAGAACAGTTCAGTTCAATATACACATAAATAAGCAGAGAAAGTGCAGTTCAGAGTCTGTTTGTTAGTGAGTTTAATAGCCTGATGGCTGTGGGGAAGGAGCTGTTCCTGAACCTGGATGTAACAGATTTCAGGCTCCTGTACCTTCTGCCCGATGGTAGCAGAGAGATGAGTGTGTGGCCAGGATGGTGTGGGTCCTTGATGATGCTGCCAGCCTATTCGAGGCAGCGACTGCGATAGATCCCCTCGATGGTGGGGAGGTCAGAGCCGATGATGGTCTGGGCAGTGTTTACTACTTTTTGTAGTCTTTTCCGCTCCAGGGCGCTCAAGTTGCTGAACCAAGCCACGATGCAACCGGTCAGCATGCTCTCTACTGTGCACCTGTAGAAGTTCGACAGAGTCCTCTTTGACATACCGACTCTCCGTAATCTTCTCAGGAAGTGGAGGTGGAAGCCGGAACAGTAATACTTTCTTCATTACAACTCCACAGGCTCTGAAGCTCCTCGCAATATTACAGGTTTCAGCGAGTGTCTCAGTAACAAGGTGTATAAAAACACTCTGGAACATATTTTAATTTGTTGCTGGGTGTTTAAGTATGGAATGGAATGCTATTTATTGTCATTCAAACCTAGGTTTGAACGAAATTACATTTACTACAGTTTTTACATTACAAAAAAAACCAAGACCCACACTTAACACGATTTACATAAACATCCATCACAGTGTGTCTCCAACACCTCCTCACTGTGATGGAAGGCAAAGTCTTATCTCATCCCTTTGTTCCTTCTCCCGCGGTCCAACTGCAGCATCTTGGTGAGCTGGGGATCCGATGTTAAAGCCCCCGGCGGGCGATGGCAAGTCCGGTGGCCATTTAGCCACGCTGGGTGATGTTAGGCCCCAGCTCCCTGTCCTTTAAACCTCACGGTTCAAGCAGACCAACCAGCGGTCTAACTGCAGTGTCTAGGCGAACTGCGGCTCTGATGTTAGAGCCCCCGGTGACGATGGTAAGTCCCTGTGGCCACTAACCCGCACCGGGCGATGTCAGGCCTCGCTCCGTGTCCTTTCAACCCACGCGATTTCAGCGGGAGAAGCTGCCGTTGCGGGAGCTCCGAAAAGTGGTCTCCCCCCCCAGGGGCCTGGAGCTCCCGATGTTCCCGTCCACCGGGCCTACAGCCGGAGCTTCCGAAGCTCCAAAGTCGGGCCCAACGACATCCGAGACCCGACAGGGAAAAAGTGGGGTCCCCGTACAGGGAAGAGATTAAACAGCGTCCCCCACATCCCCCCCCCCCCCCCCCCACATATACACAGCTAAAAAATAATAACAACTAAGCTCAAAACATACATTTAACAAGACAAAAATTTAAAAAAAGATGGTCGACTGTAGTTGAGCCGCTGCCGTTAGGCCCCACCACCAATCAATCACATTGCTATGTGTCTGGAGTCACGTATAGAAGAGCAGGTTCCTGAAGGATAGTGTAGAATCACGCAACATGGATAGATGCAGGAAACATGTTCCCCATGTTGGGGGGAGTCCAGAACCAGGGGCCACACACACAGTTTAAGAATAAGGGGTCGGCCATTTTGGACTGAGATGAGGAAAAACCTTTTCACCCAGAGAGTTGGAATTCTCTGCCACAGAAGGCAGTGGAGGCCACAAGTCAGTGGATGTTTTCAAGAGAGAGTCAGATTTAGCTCTTGGGGCTAACGGAATCAAGGGATATGGGGAAAAAGCAGGAACGGGGTACTGACTGTGGATGATCGGACCTATTTTCTATGTTGCAATGGAAAAAGGCCCTTCGGCCCAACTCGTCCATGCCGACCAAGATTCCCCATCCAAGCTTTAGTCCAACTTTCCCTCCTGTTTGGCCTATTCTCCTCGAAGCCATCGATGTGTTTTTACAACTTCCTGGTGGCCATGTCGTGAAACGTTGACTCCAGGGTTCATTGGGGTTTGGCCGAGTTTAATTCCCCACCTACGGTGAGGAGGGTTGAACTCAGTAGCTGGTGTAAGCAGACACTTGTGCAGTGACCTAACCACTTAAGCTGAGCTGAGAAAAGGATTGCGGGATTCAACGTGAGCAGGAACATAGAAACATAGAAACATAGAAATTAGGTGCAGGAGTAGGCCATTCGGCCCTTCGAGCCTGCACCGCCATTCAATATGATCATGGCTGATCATCCAACTCAGTATCCCGTACCTGCCTTCTCTCCATACCCTCTGATCCCCTTAGCCACAAGGGCCACATCTAACTCCCTCTTAAATATAGCCAATGAATTGGCGTCGACTACCCTCTGTGGCAGGGAGTTCCAGAGATTCACGACTCTCTGTGTGAAAAAAGTTCTTCTCATCTCGGTTTTAAAGGATTTCCCCCTTAACCTTAAGCTGTGACCCCTTGTCCTGGACTTCCCCAACATCGGGAGCAATCTTCCTGCATCTAGCCTGTCCAACCCCTTAAGAATTTTGTAAGTTTCTATAAGATCCCCTCTCAATCTCCTAAATTCTAGAGAGTATAAACCAAGTCTATCCAGTCTTTCTTCATAAGACAGTCCTGACATCCCAGGAATCAGTCTGGTGAACCTTCTCTGCACTCCCTCTATGGCAATAATGTCCTTCCTCAGATTTGGAGACCAAAACTGTACGCAATACTCCAGGTGTGGTCTCACCAAGACCCTGTACAACTGCAGTAGAACCTCCCTGCTCCTATACTCAAATCCTTTTGCTATGAAAGCTAACATACCATTCGCTTTCTTCACTGCCTGCTGCACCTGCATGCCCACTTTCAATGACTGGTGTACCATGACACCCAGGTCTCGCTGCATCTCCCCTTTTCCTAGTCGGCCTTACATGAAGTGGATGAACCCAAGGCAAGGCAAGGCAAGGCAACTTTATTTATATAGCACATTTCATACACGAGGCAGACTCAAAGTGCTTCACATAAAACATGTCATACAATAAATGAAATAATAAAATGAAATAAAATAGAAGAACTAAAAGAAAAGAAAAGCAAAATTAAAAATGCATTACTAAAAGTGCAATGTAGTTAAGATTTAGCTGAAAGCTAAAGTAAACATAAAAGTTTTCAGTCTTGTTTTAAAAGTGGTCAAAGTTGAGGCAAGTCTTAAATCTTCAGGAAGTTTATTCCAGCTATTTGTTGCATAGTAACTAAATCCTGCTTTCCCATGTTTTGTATTTACTCTGGGAATCACTAGCAGATTGGTTTCAGGAGATCTTAGCGGTCTAGAAGGCTTATATAGTGGAAGCATGTCAGTGATATACTTTGGCCCTAAACCATGTAGTGATTTATAGGTGAGCAGCAGGATTTTAAAATCAATTCTCTGACATACAGGGAGCCAATGTAAGGATTTAAGAATTGGTGTAATGTGTTCAAATTTTTTGGTCTTTGTTAGAACTCTAGCAACAGCGTTCTGAACAGGCAGACAGAGCAGCGGAGAAGAAAGATAGCATCGTGAGAGACCAAGGAAACGGCAGCGTTTAAGAAGGAACTGCAGAAAGCTGGTGGAAAATCGGAGGTACACAAAAAATGCTGGAGAAACTCAGCGGGTGCAGCAGCATCTATGGAGCGAAGGAAATGGGCATCGTTTCGGGCCGAAACGTTGCCCATTTCCTTCGCTCCATAGATGCTGCTGCACCCGCTGAGTTTCTCAAGGAGATTGCAGCTTCAGCTCCTGGTCTTTGCTACATTGGGTGTAGTAGGTGCGGCCAGCAATTACGGCGAGAAATTCGACCACGCGGCTCAAGTGACATTTGCTGACGCCCCGTCCCACTTAGACGATTTTCTTTAGGCGACTGCAGACTACAGACCTTTTTTTTCTGTAGATAGAAAGTAGACACAAAGTGCTGGAGTAACTCAGCGGGACAGGCAGCATCTCTGGAGAGAAGGAATGGGTGACGTAACCGTTTCGGGTCGAGACCCTTCTTCTTCGGGGGGGCAGGAGGAATCAGATTCAGATTCAGATTCAGATTCAACTTTTATTGTCATTGTCCGTGTACAGTACAGAGACAACGAAATGCATTTAGCATCTCCCTGGAAGAGCGACATAGAATATGAGCAATAAATAAATCTATTTACGTGCATGCAGTCATAGTATTTTTTTTCCTGGTGGGAGGAGTGTCCGGGGAGGAGGGGGGGGGGGGGGTGATTGGCAATCAACGAGGTACGTTGTTGAGTAGAGTGACAGCCGCCGGGAAGAAGCTGTTCCTGGACCTGCTGGTCCGGCAACGGAGAGACCTGTAGCGCCTCCCGGATGGTAGGAGGGTAAACAGTCCACGGTTGGGGTGAGAGCAGTCCTTGGCGATGCTGAGCGCCCTCCGCAGACATCGCTTGCTTTGGACAGACTCAATGGAGGGGAGCGAGGAACCGGTGATGCGTTGGGCAATTTTCACCACCCTCTGCAATGCCTTCCGGTCGGAGACAGAGCAGTTGCCATACCATACTGTGATGCAGTTGGTAAGGATGCTCTCGATGGTGAAGTTCACCAGGATCTGAGGAGACAGATGGACCTTCTTCAGTCTCCTCAGGAAGAAGAGACGCTGGTGAGCCTTCTTGACCAGAGTTGAGGTATTGTGGGTCCAAGAGAGGTCATCGGAGATGTTGACCCCCAGGAACCTGAAGCTGGAAACACGTTCCGTCCCGTTAATGTGGATGGGGGTGTGCGTGTCGCCCCTGGACTTCCTGAAGTCTACAATGAGCTCGTTTGGGGGTGGTGGGTTTTTCTTAGTGATGGTATTGATAGATAACTATTGGCCAGAACGACAACGAGACCTCCTCTGCATTTGGTTTAGAGATACTAGTCAAGTCTAGTCAAGTCAATTTTATTTCTATAGCACATTTAAAAACAACTCCCGCGCTTTCCATCAGTGCAGGTACTAACAACAGTGGTACATAGATCTAACAATACATACATAAATACATACATATAGCACTCCCTCAGAGGACCTCAAGAAACGATTGTGAATAGATATAGGTTTTAAGTCTAGACTTGATAGTTCTGATGGGAAGAGAGTGGTGAATCTGTGGAATTCTCTGCCACAGAAGGTAGTTGAGGCCACACAGTTCATTTGGATATATTTAAGAGGGAGTTAGATGTGGCCCTTGTGGGATCAGGGGGTATGGAGAGAAGGCAGGTACAGGATACTGAGTTGGATGATCAGCCATGATCATATTGAATGGCGGTGCAGGCTCGAAGGGCCAGATCAAAGGTTCAAAAGGTTATTTATAGTCACATACACCTAGGTGTAGTGAAATGCTTCTTGCCAATGCAGCACATAAAGAAAGAATACAGACATAACATTAATAAGAGATTTAAACATAAAGAACATCCCCCCACAATGGCTCCCACCATGAGGGAAGGCACAAAGTCCAGTCCCCAACCCCAGTTCACCCATAGTCGGGCCCATTGAGGCCTCCACAGTTGCCTCTACGGAGGCCCGATGTTCCAGGCCGTTCTCGCCGGGTGATGTTGCTCCGGCGTCGGGAGAGTCCTCACAGCGGCTTGGGACACCTGGAACGGCCGCTTCCGTACTGGAGGCCGCGGATTCCAAAGCCGACAAGGCCGCGCCGGTTGGAGCTCCACAACTGGCGATCTCGTCGCGAGATCCCAGCCTCCCGGTGTACAGTTCGGCGCCGCCGCCCACAGCTGGCCGCTCCTCAGACCCGCAGCTCCGCGATGTTGTTCCCGGCAGTCTCAGCTCACCGGAGCTCCAGCGCGGCGACGCAGGCAAGGCATCGCCCGCTCCGCGATAGCGCTCCAGCGCTGTGCCGCTGCCGAAGCTGTGGTTCTGGGCGGTCCTCGACAGGAAACGCCGCTCCAGGCCCGCTGGTAGGCCGCGAGGACGGGTCGAAACTGCAGCCCGGAGAAAAGCTGCCTCTCCGACCAGGTAGGGACCCTGAAAGGTAGTTTCCCCCTTCCCCCCCCCCCACCCCCCCACATAAAAAAGTCTAGAACTCCAGAAACAAAAGCACTTTAACTAACTAAAAATAAAAAAAAGATGGCCTCTACTCCTGCACCTATTGTCTATGTTTCTATGTTCAGATGAGCTGAATGGGTGTCAGATTAGGAGAATGGGAGACCTGGGTGGGCTTGTACATCAGTCGCTAAAAGCAAGCATGCAGGTACAGCAGGCAGTGAAGAAAGCCAATGGCATGTGGGCCTTCATTGTGAGAGGATTTGAGTTTAGGAGCAAGGAGGTCCTACAGCAGTTGTACAGGGCCCTGGTGAGACCACACCTGGAGTATCAGTCTAGGTGCGGCAACCGCAAAAGTACGGGTCGCCCCTGAGCTTATGGTACAGCGTGGAAACAGGCCCTTCGGCCCACCGGATCCGTGCCGGCCCACGATCCCCAGCCGACCACACAACATGAGCTGAGAATCCTATGCATTCACCTGTGCGTGGGTGGATGGCCATTACATCTTAAATCTCGCCCAGGAGACGATGACACATTTCAAATGCGCAGCACTCCCTTTTCGCTATCACTGAGACTTGTTGACAGATCCTATTCTCAACTGTGTGCAATCAAACCTGGACTGATCCCGGTCTCATTGCTCAATGCCAGTGGAGCCATCAGGGTGATGCATAGAAACATAGAAATTAGGGGCAGGAGTAGAGGCCATTCGGCCCTTCGAGCCTGCACGGCCATTCAATATGATCATGGCTGATCATCCAACTCAGTATCCCGTACCTGCCTTCTCTCCATACCCTCTGATCCCCTTAGCCACAAGGGCCACATCTAACTCCCTCTTAAATATAGCCAATGAACTGGCCTCGGCTACCCTCTGTGGCAGGGAGTTCCAGAGATTCATCACTCTCTGTGTGAAAAAAGTTCTTCTCATCTCGGTTTTAAAGGATTTCCCCCTTATCCTTAAGCTGTGACCCCTTGTCCTGGACTTCCCCAACATCGGGAGCAATCTTCCTGCATCTAGCCTGTCCAACCCCTTTAAGAATTTTGTAAGTTTCTATAAGATCCCCTCTCAATCTCCTAAATTCTAGAGAGTATAAACCAAGTCTATCCAGTCTTTCTTCATAAGACAGTCCTGACATCCCAGGAATCAGTCTGGTGAACCTTCTCTGCACTCCCTCTATGGCAATAATGTCCTTCCTCAGATTTGGAGACCAAAACTGTACGCAATACTCCAGGTGTGGTCTCACCAAGACCCTGTACAACTGCAGTAGAACCTCCCTGCTCCTATACTCAAATCCTTTTGCTATGAAAGCTAACATACCATTCGCTTTCTTCACTGCCTGCTGCACCTGCATGCCCACTTTCAATGACTGGTGTACCATGACACCCAGGTCTCGCTGCATCTCCCCTTTTCCTAGTCGGCCACCATTTAGATAATAGTCTGCTTTCCAGTTTTTGCCACCAAAATGGATAACCTCACATTTATCCACATTATACTGCATCTGCCAAACATTTGCCCACTCACCCAGCCTATCCAAGTCACCTTGCAGTCTCCTAGCATCCTCCTCACAGCTAACACTGCCCCCCAGCTTCGTGTCATCCGCAAACTTGGAGATATTGCCTTCAATTCCCTCATCCAGATCATTAATATATCATAGATAGCCATCGAGTCACAGAGTGGTACAGCGTGGGAACAGGCCCTTCGGCCCTTCGGCCCAACTTGCCCACCCCGGCCAACATGTCCCAGCTACACTAGTCCCACCTGCCCGTGCTTGGTCCATATCCCTCCTTAGGCCCCCTTCGGTCATGGCAGACCAGGGTTGGAGGTCGCATTGTGCGAGACTTTGTTTAACGTGGGGAGACTGGTGCAGAGACAACCACCTTGACAGATCTGGGTCAGGATCCGGTGGCGTGGAGTCCAAGACGACCTTTTCTGCCGCAGCCTTCATCCGCCTTCCCAGCCGTCGTGACATGTTCCTCCACTAAGGTCAGCCATCGTCCTGCGCCTGTTCCACCCCGTTGAGGTCTTGGTTGGATTGGCTCTTTGTCAGAGACCTCGCCCCTCGACCTCACCGCCATGGGTGGCCCAACCAGGAGCATCGCTCCAGTCGGCATCGCTCTCAGGATCTCTAATCCACACAAGCTTCTCCACCGCGACAAGGTGACCATCCACGGAGAAGCTGTACACATACTTGGCAAATAAATGGATTCCAATTCTGAGGGATTCACTGTTTCTTGGAAGGAGTTAAAATCATTTTTTTCTGGACCAAGACGAAAGAGACAGGAATGCAAGATTCACGATTCAAGTGAGTTTATTCTCATGTGTCCCCCAGATAGGACAATGAAATTCTTGCTTTGCTTCAGCACAACAGAACATAGTAGGCATTGACTACAGAACAGATCAGTGTGTCCATATACCATTATATAAATATATACACACATCAATAAATAAACTGATAAAGTGCAAATAACAGATAACAGGCTATTAATGTTCAGAGTTTTGTCCGAGCCGAGTTTAATAGCCTGATGGCTGTGGGGAAGTAGCTATTCCTGAACCTGGTCGTTGCAGTCTTCAGGCTCCTGTACCTTCTACCTGAAGGTAGCGGGGAGATGAGTGTGTGGCCAGGATGGTGTGGGTCCTTGATGATGCTGCCAGCCTTTTTGAGGCAGCGACTGCGATAAATCCCCTCGATGGAAGGGAGGTCAGAGCCGATGATGGACTGGGCAGTGTTTACTACTTTTTGTAGTCTTTTCCGCTCCAGGGCGCTCAAGTTGCCGAACCAAGCCACGATGCAACCAGTCAGCATGCTCTCTACTGTGCACCTGTAGAAGTTAGAGAGAGTCTTCCTAGACAATCCGACTCTCCGTAATCTCCTCAGGAAGTAGAGGCGCTGATGTGCTTTCTTAATAATTGCATCAGTGTTCTCGGAGATGAGTGTGTAGCCAGGATGGTGTGGGTCCTTGATGATGCTGCCAGCCTTTTTGAGGCAGCGACTGCGATAAATCCCCTCGATGGAAGGGAGGTCAGAGCCGATGATGGACTGGGCAGGCAGCTCATCCCACCTTCTTCTCGAGAGCAACTTCTTCTTATTGAGTCCACATTGTATTGTATTGTATTGTATTCAAATTTATTGTCATTGTCTCAGTTAGAGACAACGAAATGAATTTCCCTTACAGGCAGTATCATAAAAATAATAAATAAGAATAAATAATAAAACATATTAAAAATGAAATAGAATTTTAAAAAAAGCACAAACACTGTAAGTCCACGACACAACATAACACAGTGGCACCAAGGTGAGGAAGGCATCATAGTCCAGCCAGCCTCCACTCCGTTCTTCCCAGATGTTCACTCGTGGTCTAGGCCTTCCTAGCACCCGCAGTCGCCGCCCCGGGTGGCCCGATGTTCAGGCCCTCACGCCGGGCTGGTGGAACACCGACGCCGAACATCACATCACAAGATTAGAAATTGTTCGGGCAGAACTGAACCCACATCTCGGCATTTGCCTACAATAATAATAATAATAATAATAATAATGGATGGGATTTATATAGCGCCTTTCTAATACTCAAGGCGCTTTACATCGCATTATTCATTCACTCCTCAGTCACACTCGGTGGTGGTAAGCTACTTCTGTAGCCACAGCTGCCCTGGGGCAGACTGACGGAAGCGTGGCTGCCAATCTGCGCCTACGGCCCCTCCGACCACCACCAATCACTCACACACATTCACACACATTCACACACAGGCAAAGGTGGGTGAAGTGTCTTGCCCAAGGACACAACGACAGTATGCACTCCAAGCGGGATTCGAACCGGCTACCTTCCGGTTGCCAGCCGAACACTTAGCCCATTGTGCCATCTGCCGTCCCTTGTCGTCTGTCTTGTCACTTCTTGTGCGTGGTGGTGGAAACTGGTCCGCGGCATGAATGCTCTTTCCTTGACCTCTCAAGGGCAACGAGGAATGATAAACATATATGCTGGGCTTGCCTGAGACCCACATCCTATCTCCTGTCTCTATGGGCGTGCTGGTGGATGTTTGTTGGATAGGGGGGAGTAAGAATCTTGATCCACCTGGACAATGCCAGCTCCTTTACAATACAATACAATACAATTTATTTGTTGTCATTTAAACCCAGAGGTTCAAACGAAATTTGGTTTCTGCAGTCATATAAACAAGAAGAAGAACCAAGACACACACTTAACACGAACATCCATCACTGTGAATCTCCTCCTCACTGTGATGGTAGGCAAAGCCTTATCTCTCCCCTGCACTCCTCGTTCTCCTCCCGATGTCAGAGTCAAAGGTGGGCGATGGTAAATAAGTCCCGCAGCCATTAAAGCCGTGCCGGGCGATGCAAGGCCGCGCTCCGGGTCTTGGTGTTGGAGCCCCCGGCGTGCGCCAACAAGTCCCGCGTCCATTTAAAGCCGCGCCGGGCGATGTAAGGCCCCGCTCCAGGTCATCCTCAACCCCGCAACTCGGGCGGGAGAAGTCGCCGTTGCGAAAGCTCTGAAAGCGGGCTCCCGGTGTCACTGTCCACCGGACCTGCGGCTGGAGCCCCCGAATCTCCTGGGTCGGGTCGCAGCAGCGCGCCACCACCGCTCCTCCCGCTCCGAACTCGGCCAGCTCCGCGATGGTGGGTAAGTCCGCGACTGGAGCCCCCAGGTCGTTCCGGTTGGAGGCCGCTCCACGGTGCTAGGCCCCAACGACAACGGAGACCCGACAGAGAAAAGGTCGGGTTCTCCGTGCAGGGGAAAGGTTTTAAAAAGTTTCCCCCCCCCCCCCCGCACACATACCCAGTTTTAAAAAAACTAAAAACTACATACCAACGAGACAAAAAATTAAAAAAACGACAGGCGGACTGCAGAGGCCGCTACGACGTGAGTCGCGCTGCACGCCCAGTGTTCGCCACTTCCAGTCCAACCGAGATCCAAAATCAGCTATTGGG
>NC_046000.1:8106863-8126863 GCF_010909765.2 Amblyraja radiata | reverse complement strand
TTCCCGATGTTGGGGGAGTCCAGAACCTGGGGCCACAAACACACAGTTTAAGAATAAGGGGTCGGCCATTTAGAACGGAGACGAGGAAACACCTTTCCACCCAGAGAGTTGTGAGTCTGTGGAATTCTCTGCTTCAGAGGGCGGTGGAGGCCGGTTCTCTGGATACTTTCAAGAGAGAGCTAGATAGGGCTCTTAAAAATAGCGGAGTCAGGGGATATGGGGAGAAGGCAGGAATGGGGTACTGATTGGGGATGATCAGCCTTGAATGGCGGTGCTGGCTCGAAGGGCCGAATGGCCTACTCCTGCACCTATTGTCCATTGTCTATTGAGTAACTTTTTTGCACACACAGAGGGTGGCGGGTGCATGGAACGAGCTGCCGGGGGAGGTAGATTTTAAGAAACACTTGGACATGTAGTGTAGGAAGGAACTTCAGGAGCTAGTTTACACCGGAGACATCACCAATATGGCCAGGGTTTCTGAGCGGGTCAGGCAGCATCTAAGACCCTCAGACAGGTACATGGATAGGAAAGCCTTAAAGGGATGTGGGGCCGAACGCAGGAGATGGGACTAGTATAGATGGGGCATGCTGGTCGGCGTGGGCAAGGTGGGCCGAAGGGTTCGTTTGCGTGCTGTGCGACTCTACGCCTCTGATGGAGGTCTGAAGAAGGGTCTCGACCCGAAACGTCACCCGTTCCTTCTCTCCAGAGATGCCGCCTGTCCCGCTGAGTTACTCCAGCATTTTGTATCTACCTATGACTGACTCCGATCCACAATGTCGCAGCGAATGCCTATATTTGGTTTATTTAAGGCCCTCGTGAACACGATATCTGATTTGTGCGTCTAAAACAGCAAAGTATACGACCTCCTCATTCTTCCTCTTTCTTCCTGTCCACACGGACAAAGTTATTAGCCGGGGATAGTGAATTACACTTTTAATTCCCTGTTTACAAGGCATGTCAGGAGTGACAGAGTGGTGCTGGGAGAATTGGCAGAGATAGATAGATTCTTGATTAGTGCTGGGGTGGCTAACATTCTCACACTCCCAAACACGGGACAGAAGGGTCAAAATACGGGACAGATTCCCCGACGGCAATTCGTTGACCGACTGGGCCGTGTCTGGGTGAATGATGAGTTGGCCCCAGGTGCTGGACTGCACACAAAGCCCAGCCGGTGGGCCAGCTGAGGAGTTTTGGCCCGGGGGCCGTGCGCCCTGTCCAACTCGTGAACCGATGATCGGCCGTGAGGAGGAGGGGTGGTGGTGGTGGTCAGCGAAAGTCCGAAGGTCGGACAGCTAGGCCGGGCTGCCGACTGACCGATGGGGCCACGGGCGAGGGGCTGATGCTGCTACTGCTGCTGCTGCTGCTGCACTCCACGGGCTGCACTACGTCGGGACGGGGGCCGGACGACCCGACAGTCCCCTCGACCCGAGTAGTAGCGGTCAAATACGGGACAAGGGCGGTCCCGTACGGGACAAACCAATTTAGCCCAATATACGGGATGTCCCGGCTAATACGGGACAGTTGGCGACTCTAATTAGTGCGGGTGTCAGGAGTTATGCCGGAGAAGGCAGGAGAATGGGGTTAGGAGGGAGAGATAGATCAGCCATGGTTGAATGGGGGAGTAGATTTGACGGGCCGAATGGCCTAATTCTGCTCCTATCATTTGTGACCTTAAACTTATGCTGGTTTAAAGCAAAGATAGACACAAAAGCTGGAGTAACTCAGCGGGACAGGCAGCATCTCAGGAGAGAAGGAATGGGTGACGTTTCGGGTCGAGACCCTTCTTCGGACCCGACCAGCAGTTTAGTTTAGTTTAGTTTAGAGATACAGTGCAGAAACAGAGTGCTCTTGTGCAAAAATCAGTACCCCGTTCCTGCTTTCTCCCCATATCCCTTCATTCCGTTAGCCCCAAGAGCTAAATCTAACTCTCTCTTGAAAACATCCAGTGAATCGGCCTCCACTGCCTTCTGTGGCAGAGAATTCCACTGATTCACAACTCTCTGGGTGAAAAAGTATTTCCTCATCTCAGTCGTAAATGGCCGACTGTGTGACCCCTGGTTCTAGACTCCCCCCAACATCGGGAACATTTTTCCTGCATCTAGCCTGTCCAATACCTTAAGAATGTTATATGCTCCTATAAGATATCCTCTCATCCTTCTAAATTCCAGTGAATACAAGCCCAGTCGACACATTCCCCAGGCCTCTGAGTTACTCCAGCACGCTGCCTGTTTGTGGTCTACCTGCAAGACAATAGACAATAGGCGCAGGAGTAGGCCACTCGGCCCTTCGAGCCAGCACCGCCATTCAATGTGATCATGGCTGATCATCCCCAATCAGTACCCCGTTCCTGCCTTCTCCCCATATCCCCTGACTCCGCTATCTTTTAAGAGCCCTATCTAGCTCTCTCTTGAAAGTATCCAGAGAACCGGCCTCTACCACCCTCTGAGGCAGAGAATTCCACACTCACAACTCTCTGGGTGAAAAAATGTTTCCTCGTCTCCGTTCTAAATGGCTTACCCCTTATTCATAAACTGTGTGTGGCCCCTGGTTCTGGACTCCCCCAACATCGGGAACATGTTTCCTGCCTCTAGCGTGTCCAAACCCTTAATAATCTTATATGTTTCAATAAGATATCCTCTCATCCTTCTAAACTCCAGAGTGTACAAGCCCAGCCACTCCATTCTCTCAGCATATGACAGCAAGCTGATCTCGTTCCCCCTATAGAGTTTATTTATTTAGCGAATGCAAAGTCCTTTAGCCAAGCAGTTGCCTCTTGATCTGCTGTATGAAGGGTGACAAGTCCTCCTTTGAGTCTTGTCCCTATAGAGTGATACGGCGTGGAAACAGGCCCTTCGGCCCAACATGCCCGGGCTGACCAACTAGTCCCACCTGCCTGTGTTTGGTCCATATCCCTCTAAACCTGTCCTATCCACGTACCTGTCCTACAGTGAATGATGACTGAAGGTGGCAGGGTTTAGTTTAAAGATGCACCCTTGAAACGGGCCCTTCGGCCCATCCAGTCCACGCCGACCATCGATCGACTAGTTCTATGCTATCCCTCTTTCACATCCACTTCCTGCGCACTTCCTTGCCCATGGCCCCGACGGTCGGTCGGCAGCCCGGCCAGCTGTCCGGCATTCGGACCTTCGCTGACCGCCGACACCACCACCACCCCTCCTCCTCACGGCCGATTGTCGGGCCAAAACTCCTCAGCTGGCCCGCCGGCTGGGCTTTGTGTGCAGTCCAGCACCCGGGGCCAACTCATCATTCGCCCAGCCACGGCCGAGTCGGTCAACGAATTGCCGTCGGGGAATTTGTCCCGTATTTTGACCGTTTGTGCCTTATTTGGGAGTGAGAAAGTTGGCAATATAGAAGAGGGCCCGTTGCCGTGGATACAAGCAGTTCCCTACAGATGCATTCTCATGGGCAGGATCGCAAGCAAGTGAGGGATTATCTTAGGTACACAAAATAGCTGGGGAAACTCAGCGGGTGCAGCAGCATCTATGGAGCGAAGGAAATAGGCGACGTTTCGGGCCGAAACCCCTCTTCAGACTGATGGGGGGTGGGGGGGGGGAAAGAAAGAAGGAAAAGGGGAGGAGGAGGAGGAGCCCGAGGGCGGTCGGATGGGAGGGTGGGAGGAGACAGCTAGAGGGTTAAGGAAGGGGAGGAGACAGCACGGGCTAGCCAAATTGGGAGAATTCAATGTTAATGCCATAAGGACGCAAGGTCCCCAGACGGAATATGAGGTGCTAATGCCATAAGGACGCAAGGTCCCCAGACGGAATATGAGGTGCTGTTCCTCCAATTTCCGCTGTTGCTCACTCTGGCAATGGAGGAGACCCAGGACAGAGAGGTCGGATTGGGAATGGGAGGGGGAGTTGAAGTGCTGAGCCACCGGGAGGTCTTCTTTGGGCTGGATCTGAGCATTTACATAAGCGCTAACCACAGGCAGCTCCCAACGAACAAGGCCTGCTGTAGCAGTGGTTAGGTGAGGGGATCAGCAGCCTCGCGCCTGGGGAATACAACTTGCATGAAATTAATTTCATCCAGGAAGGAACTGCAGACGCTGGTTTTAAACGCAGAATGCTGGAGGAGTGGATCGAATGGATGGGCCGAGTTTGGAGGGATTTGGAGCAAACGCAGGCGGGTGGGACTAGTACAGCTGGGACGTGTTGGCTGGTGTGGGCAAGCTGGGCCTGATTCACTCTATGACTCACATTCACTGGAATTTAGAAGGATGAGAGGTTATCCTATAGAAACATATACAATTCTTAGGGGATTGGACAGGCCAGATGCGGGAAAAATGTTCCCCATGTTGGGGGAGTCCAGAACCAGGGGCCACACAGTTTAAGAGGTAGGCCATTTAGGACTGAGATGAGGAAAAACCTTTTCACCCAGAGAATTGTGAATCTGTGGAATTCTCTGCCACAGAAGGCAGTGGAGGCCAATTCACTGGATGTTTTCAAGAGAGAGTTAGATTTAGCTGTTAGGACTAACGGAATCAATGGATATGGGGAGAAAACAGGAACGGGGTACTGATTCTGGATGATCAGCCATGATCAAATTGAATGGCTCGAAGGGCCGAATGGCCTACTCCACCACCTATTTTCTATGTTTCTATGTTTCTGTGGGACAGGCAGCATCTCTGGTGAGAAGGAATGGATGATGTTTCAGGTCGAGACCCTTCTTCAGACTCACTCAGGCGAGTGAGCTCGGAGCTGGTGGATCAGCCTCCTTCACACAGGGTCTCACACTCTCACATAGTGAGCAGTTTGTGGCCCTGTATCTGAGGAAGGATGTGCTGGCTCTGGAGAGGGTCCAGAGGAGGTTTACAAGAACAATCCCAGAAATGAGTGGGTTAACATATGATGAGCGTTTGTCGGCACTGGGCCTGTACTCGCTGGAGTTTAGAAGGATGAGGGGGAACCTCATTGAAATGTACAGAATAGTGAAAGGCCTGGATAGAGTGGATGTGGAGAGGATGTTTACATTAGTGGGAGAGTCTAGGACCAGAGGTCGCAGCCTCAGAATTAAAGGACGTTCTTTTAGGAAGGAGACGAGGAGGAATTTCTTTAGTCAGAGGGTGGTGAATCTGTGGAATTCTTTTGTGGAGGCCAAGTCAGTGGATATTTTTAAGGCAGGGATAGATAGATTCTTGATTAGTACGGGTGTCAGAGGTTATGGGGAGAAGGCAGGAGAATGGGGTTAGGAGGGAGAGATAGATCAGCCATGATTGAATGGCGGAGGAAACTTGATGGGCCAAATGGCCTAATTCTACTCCTATTTCTTATGAAAGGGCAAGGGAGCCAATATTCCATCCGAAGAAGGGTCTCGACCAGAAACGTCACCCATTCCTTCTCTCCAGAGATGCTGCCCGTCCCGCTGAGTTACTCCACCATTTTGGGCCCACCCTCCTGACCCAGTCCGGCCTACACTTGGTTGTAGAGGTTTAGGGTGGCACGGTGGCGCAGCGGTAGAGTTTCTGCTTCACAGCGCCAGAGACCCAGATTCGATCCTGACCACGGGTGCTGTCTGTAGGGAGTGTGCACGTTCTCCCAGTTTGGGTTTTCCACGGGTGCTCCGGTTTACTCCCACACTTCAAAGACGTGCAGGTTTGTAGGTTACTTGGCATCGGTAAAATTATAAATTGGCCCTGGTGTGTGGCAGAGCGCTAGTGTTCAGGGTGGGCCGAAGGGCCTGTTTCTGTCCTGTATTTCTAAACTAAACTGGAGAGTTTAGAGATAGGGCGTGGAAACAGGCCCTTCGGCCCACCGAGTCCACGCCGACCATCGATCGATCACCCGTTCACGCTAGTTCTATATTATAGAAACATAGAAACATAGAAATCAGGTGCAGGAGTAGGCCATTCGGCCCTTCGAGCCTGCAATTCAATATGATCATGGCTGATCATCCAACTCAGTATCCCGTACCTGCCTTCTCTCCATACCCTCTGATCCCTTTAGCCACAAGGGCCACATCTAACTCCCTCTTAAATATAGCCAATGAACTGGCCTCGACTACCCTCTGTGGCAGGGAGTTCCAGAGATTCACCACTCTCTGTGTGAAAAAAGTTCTTCTCATCTCGGTTTTAAAGGATTTCCCCCTTATCCTTAAGCTGTGACCCCTTGTCCTGGACTTCCCCAACATCGGGAGCAATCTTCCTGCATCTAGCCTGTCCAACCCCTTAAGAATTTTGTAAGTTTCTATAAGACCCCCTCTCAATCTCCTAAATTCTAGAGAGTACAAGCCGAGTCTATCCAGTCTTTCTTCATAAGACAGTCCTGACATCCCAGGAATCAGTCTGGTGAACCTTCTCTGCACTCCCTCTATGGCAATAATGTCCTTCCTCAGATTTGGAGACCAAAACTGTACGCAATACTCCAGGTGTGGTTCACCAAGACCCTGTACAACTGCAGTAGAACCTCCCTGCTCCTATACTCAAATCCTTTTGCTATGAAAGCTAACATACCATTCGCTTTCTTCACTGCCTGCTACACCTGCATGCCCACTTTCAATGACTGGTGTACCATGACACCCAGGTCTCGCTGCATCTCCCCTTTTCCTAGTCGGCCACCATTTAGAAAGTGGCTGATCATCCCACTTTCTCATCCACTCCCTACACACTTTGGGACAATTAACCCACAAACCTGCACGTCTTTGGAACGTGGGAGGAAACCGAAGATCTCGGAGAAAACCCACGTAGGTCACGGGGAGATCGTACACGGGGAGATCATACAAACACTGTACAGGCAGCGCCCGTAGTCAGGATCGAACCCTGGGTCTCTGGTGCAGTGAGGCAGCAGCTCTACCCGCTGCTCCACCGTACCGCCCTCAAAGGCATAGCTTTATATAAAAAAACACACAAAGTGCTGGAGTAAAGGACCTGTCCCACTTAAGGGACCTTTACAGTCGACAGCTGGCACCCGTGGTAGGTCGGCGAAATTTTCAACACGTTGAAAATTCAGCTGCGACCAGAAAGACGCTACGACTCTTTGGAGACCTCTCACGACCTCTCACGACCTCTCAATCACGGGTGCCGGCAGTCGCTTGTAAAGGTCGCGTAAGTGGGACAGGCCCTTCAGGCTACATCTCTGGAGAACGTGGATCAGTGATGTTTCGGCCATGGACCCTTCTCAAAAGCAAAACTAAGTTAAATTATCCTAACCTAAAGATAGACACAAAATGCTTAACTAACCTAAGCTAAAATATAACTAAACAGCTAAACTAATTTAATTAAAATAAATAAAATGAAATTCTACTAAAGAATAAAAATTAAATTAAATTCATCTAAACTGAGTTAAACTAATAAAAACATAGAAACATAGAAAATAGGTGCAGGAGTAGGCCATTCGGCCCTTCGAGCCTGCACCGCCATTCGATATGATCATGGCTGATCATCCAACTCAGTATCCCATCCCTGCCTTCTCTCCATACCTCCTGATCCCTTTAGCCACAAGGACCACATCTAACTCCCTCTTAAATATAGCCAATGAACTGTGGCCTCAACTACCTTCTGTGGCAGAGAATTCCACAGATTCACCACTCTCTGTGTAAAAAATGTTTTCCTCATCTCGGTCCTAAAAGACTTCGCTCTTATCCTTAAACTGTGACCCCTTGTTCTGGACTTCCCCAACATCGGGAATAATCTTCCTGCATCTAGCCTGTCCAACCCCTTAAGAATTTTGTAAGTTTCTATAAGATCCCCCCTCAATCTTCTAAATTCTAGCGAGTACAAGCCGAGTCTATCCAGTCTTTCTTCATATGAAAGTCCTGCCATCCCAGGAATCAGTCTGGTGAACCTTCTCTGTACTCCCTCTATGGCAAGAATGTCTTTCCTCAGATTAGGAGACCAAAACTGTATACAATACTCCAGGTGTGGTCTCACCAAGACCCTGTACAACTGCAGTAGAACCTCCCTGCTCTTATACTCAAATCCTTTTGCTATGAATTTATTTAAACTAAACTAATTTAAACTAATTTAAACTAAACTAAAATAACTAACCAAACTAAACTGAATGAAGCTCAACTATACTATTTAAAATAACTTAAACTAACTTTAAAAAGGTAAATAAAAATGCTGGAGAAACTCAGCGGGTGAGGCAGCGTCTATGGAGGGAAGGAAATAGGCGACGTTTCGGGTCGAGACCCTTCTTCAGATTAACTTAAAGTGAACTAAGCATAATTAAGCATGGTGGTGTAGCGGTAGAGTTGCTGCCTCACAGCGCCGGAGACCCGGGTTCGATCCCGACTACGGGCGCTGACTGTACGGAGTTTGTACGTTCTACCCCGTGACCTGCGTGGGTTTTCTCTGAGATCTTCGGTTTCCTCCCACACTCCAAAGTTGTGGAGGTAGGTGAATTGGCTTGGTGTAAGTGTAAATTGCCCCCAGTATGTGTGTGGGATAGTGTTAGTGTGCGGGGATCGCTTGTTGGTGCGGACTCGGTGGGCCGAAGGGCCTGTTTCCGCGCTGTATCTTTGAACTAAACGAAATGTTTGTTTGATTGAGTGGCGGAGTAGACTTGATGGGCCGAATGGCCTAATTCTGCTCCTATTCATTATGACGTTATGCCCATGTGACCCTGTGACCTTACTTGTAGACGGTGTTGTCAGGGTAGTTGGTGTACCCCACTGCGTTGGCTCCCCGCAACAACATCTGGAAGGGGATGTTGGGCACGAGCTCGCGCATTTCTTGCAACCGTTGCCACGGACACTCGTACAGGAATCGCATGGCCACGTCGAACGTTGCCCCTGTGTAGAGGAGAGAGAGAGAGAGAGACAGAGAGATAGAGAGAGAGGTTTAGTGTCAAAGGGTCATAAGCAAAGATCCTATAGCGGAGCAAGATAGTCCACTCGACGAAAAAGGAGTAATTTGGTCAGTTTTCGGGATATAGAATTAATTGGAATAAAAGCGAAATCATGCCAATAACAAAATTCAATTTACATACAATACAACAATCCCCTTTTAAAATAGTTAAAGATAAATTTAAATACTTAGGAATCTATGTAACTAAGACATATACCTCTTTATTTAAACTAAATTTCCCACCCTTACTGAATAAACTACATAAGAATATTCAATACTGGAAAACACTCCCCATTTCTATGCTTGGGAGAATTAATGCTATAAAAATGATTTTTTTTACCGCAGCTGCTGTACCTACTTCAATTAATTCCGATATATATCCCAAAAACTTTTTTCAAAAAAGTCGATTCCATTGTTACAAGTTTTGCCTGGGATTATAAGAATCATAGAATAAGTAAAAAACATTTATGTAAATCAAAGATAAATGGAGGTCTGGCTTTGCCAAATTTCTTATTTTATTTTTGGGCAGTCCATATTAAAAACATGAATTTCTGGCTGGAAGAAATGGATCAACAACCAGATTGGCTAATGATGGGAAAGGAAGACTGTCTACCTTTTGAAATTGGACCGATCATATTTGCCCCCACAAAACTGCACAAAAAAACCTATAAAGAAAACCCCATAATACATAGTGGAATACGAATTTGGAACCAAATAAAAAAAGATTTAAAATTGAATAATATACCACTCTGCCTTCCCATTGTAAATAATCCTTTATTCAAATCATCCTTTATGGACAAAGGTTTCAAACAATGGAAAAATTATGGAATCAAAAATATAGGACATCTTTATGGGAAAGGTACTTTTCTTTCATTTCAAAAGTTACAACAGAATTATGGACTGCACTCAAATAATTTCTTCAGATATCTACAAATTAGAGATTATGTTAAATCTAATACACAAGTCTACAGGAATAGGGAATCAGAAATTCTTGATGAATGTCTGAACAAGCATCCTAATACTGAAAAACTAATAGCTTATATTTATAACACCCTACTAAACAACGAGGTACCACCGACCGAACCATATAGATACAAATGGGAAAATGAAATAGGTCACCCTATCACGAAAGATATGTGGGACGAAAGTTTACAACAAATACATCAATGTTCATTAAATGCCAGACATACTTTAATACAATTCAAGGTCTTACATAGACTACACTACTCTAAAATAAAACTAAATAGAATCTTCCCACAAATCTCTCCTATTTGTGATAAATGTCTACATCTAGAGGCTAATTTAACACATACGTTTGCAAACTGTATAAAACTTAAACATTTCTGGACTGATATTTTTGAAATAACTTCAGAAGTTATTAATACAAAACTGGACCCAGACACAAAATTAATAATACTTGGAATATCAGAACAAAGCTTAACACTCACAACAAACCAAAGACATTTCCTCAACTACAGTATAATAACCGGAAAAAAATTAATATTAACATTTTGGAAAGGCCCTACAACCCCCACAATTAAAATGTGGATTACGGAAATGTCGGAGACCCTATACTTAGAAAGAATTAGACTTGTCTTAATGGTCAAACAAGATCTTTTCCATAAAATTTGGGCTCCATTCATTAACTCAAAACAAAATTGGCACAGCACGAGGACCCAACTGAAACTTGGACTCAGGAACAGATGAAAAGCTATAATTTATAACCTACGAACCTATCTCCATTGACGTATTACAGGTAACCCATTCCACCTCCCTTGTTTTTCTGTTGTGTTTTTTTTTGCTTTCTTTTTTATTTGTAACTTTCTACCCTCTCTTTTTCCCTCTTTCTATAAAAAATAAAAACACTAGAAGCAGAAGTAATTGATAATGGAAAATTTTAATAATGTATGACTGATGTATATGAAAAGTTTTTTTACTATAATATGTAACAACATTTTATAATATGTCTACTTCTAATAAATAAATAAATAAATAAATAAATAAAAAAGAAAAAGGCGTAGTACGGTCATGGGGAATTTTCGGCCCCATTTCCGTTAACGGCTTCCGTCTCCGCACCAAAGATCCCACGGGATACTAGCGCGGAGACGGAAGCCGGTTACGGAAACATCCTCGTAAAAATAAGTTATTTGGGAAAAATCTTCTCAAAATCTTCTCAAACTGTTCCCCCGCAACGTTGATTACACTGCGAGTCGGGTCGGGTCGGGTCCGGTTACGGAAATGGATGAAAAAAAGGCCCACGTTGCGTACTACACGTCAGCCCATTGCATTTAGCAGGAGTGGTCTATCTTGCTCCGCTATAGGATCTTTGGTCATAAGGTTATAAGGAATGGGAATAGAATTAGGCCATTCGGCCCACCAAGTCTACTCCGCCATTCATTCATGGCTGATCTATCTCTCCCTCCTTGCCCCTCAGAAACCTATTGATTATATTCAGCTTGTTCCATACACCCACCACCCTTTGTTTGAAAAAGTTACCCCTCAGATTCCTATCAAATCTTTTTCCCCTTCACCTTGAACCAATGTTTGCTGTAGGGGCTGCCAACTTTCTCACTCCCAAATAAGGGACAAAAGGTCAAAATACGGGACAGATTCCCCGACGGCAATTCGTTGACCGACTGGGCCGTGTCTGGGTGAACGATGAGTTGGCCCCGGGTGCTGGACTGCACACAAAGCCCAGCCGGCGGGCCAGCTGAGGAGTTTTGGCCCGGGGGGGGCTGCCCACACAGTCCGGCGCCCCGTCCAACTCGTGAACCGATGATCGGCCGTGAGAAGGGGGGGTGGTGTCGGCGGTCAGCGAAGGTCCGAAGGTCGGACAGCTAGGCCGGGCTGCCGACCGACCGACGGGGCCACGGGCGAGGCGCTGATGCTGCTGCTGCTGCTGCACTCCACGGGCTGCACTACGTCCGGACGGGTGAGGCGGGGCCGGACGACCCGACAGTCCCCTCGACCCGAGTAGTAGCGGTCAAATACGGGAACAGGGCGGTCCCGTACGGGACAAACCAATTTAGCCCAATATACGGGATGTCCCGGCTAATACGGGACAGTTGGCGACCCTAGTTCTCTGGTCCTCGTTTCCCCTACTCTGGGCAAGAGACTCTGTGCATCTACCCGATCTATTCCTCTCATGATTTTGTACACCTCTATAAGATCACCCCTCATCCTCCTGCGCTCCAAGGAATAGAGACCCAGCCTGCTCAACCTCTCCCTGTAGCTCAGGCCCTCGAGTCCTGGCAACATCCTCGTAAATCTTCTCTGCGCCCTCTCCAGCTTGACATCTTTCCCATCACACGTTGCCATAACAGTGCCCCATAACGCAGTCTGAAGAAGGGTCCTGAACCGAAACGTCACCTATCATTGTTCTCCGGAGATGCTGCCTGACCCGCTGAGTTACTCCAGCACTCAGTCCACTAACCTAATTCAACTCAATTCACTCCAGATTCAAGTCCCCCCCCCCCCCCCACCACCACCTTCGGATTCATGTTCATAAATGATTGGAGCAGAATTAAGCCATTCGGCCCCTCAAGCCTTTTTAACCTATTTAACCATGGCTATCTTTCCCTTCCAACCCCATTCTGCTGCCTTCTCCACATAACCCCTGATGCCCGTACTAATCAAGAGTCTGTCCAACTCTGCCTTAAAAATACCCAGTGACATCCTAACAGCCACCTCCGGCAATGAATTCCACAGATTCGCCACCCTCTGATTAAAGAAATTCCTCCTCATCTCCTTCCTAAAGATATGCTTAAAGGGATATGGGTCAAACGCAGGCAGGTGGGACTGGTGTAGAAGGTGCATCTTGGTCAGAATGGGCAGGCTGGGCCGGAGGGCCTGTTCTGTGCTGCACGACTCTTTGACTATGAATCTATGAGTTGATCCCATTTTTCTTGTTGGATCAATAATGGATCCAGGCCTTGGGCGCTGTCTGTGTGGTGTTTGCACGTTCTCCCTGTTACCACGTGGGTTTTTCCTCCGGGCGCTCCGGTTTCCCCCCCACGTCCCAAAGACGTGCGGGTTTGTAGGTTAATTGGCCCTCCGTGAAAGTTTCTCCCAAATTTCCGATCCTGTCTGTGTGGAGTTTGCACGTTCTCCCTGTGAGAAGTCCCCCCCCCCCCCCCCCCTTATTGAGAGCAGGCTTTAAAACAACTACAAACAAATCAACAGAATTCCGGATAAGATTACTCTTGGACAGATCCGTGGATAGGAAAGGTTTAGGGAGATATGGGCCAAATGCAGGCAAATGGGAGTACGAGGTCAAGGTGGGCCGAAGGGCCTGTTTCCGTGCTGTACAGCTCCAACGACTATCTACAGCAAAACATTAAGGGCTGGCTCGGTGGGGCCGCGGTAGAGTTGCTGCCTCACAGCGTAGAGACCTGGGTTCCATCCTGACTACGGCCGCTGTCTGTACGGTGTTCGCACGTTCTCCCCATGAGAAGAAGAGTCCTGAACCAAAGCCTACCGCACGAACAGGAGTACGGAGGATGCCATCTCCACGGCACTTCACTCCGCCCTCTCCCACCTCGACAACATAGACACCTACACGACTTTAGCTCAGCATTCAACACCATTATACCCTCTAAACTGATCACCAAACTCGGTAACCTGGGCATCGACCCCTCCCTCTGCAACTGGATACTGGACTTTCTAACCAACAGACCTCAGTCTGTTAGGTTAGACAACCACACCTCTTAAACCCTCACCCTGAACGTTCCACAGGGCTGTGTGCTGAGCCCCCTCCTCTACTCCCTCTTCACCTATGACTACACACCTGTACATGGTACTAACACCATCATCAAGTATGCAGATGATACAACGGTGATTGGCCTCATCAGCAACAACGATGAGTCGGCCTATAGGGAGGAGATCCAGCTCCTTGCAGCATGGTGCGCTGACAACAACCTGGCCCTTAACTCCAAGAAGACCAAGGAGCTCATTGTACACTTCAGGAAGTCTAGGGGCGGCACGCACACCCCCATCCACATTAACGGGACGGAGGTGGAACGTGTTTCCAGCTTCAGGTTCCTGGGGGCCAACATCTCCGATGACCTCTCTTGGACCCACAATACCTCAACCTGGTCAAGAAGGCTCACCAGCGTCTCTTCTTCCTGAGGAGACTGAAGAAGGTCCATCTGTCTCCTCAGATCCTGGTGAACTTCTACCGCTGCACCATCGAGAGCATCCTTACCAACTGCATCACAGTATGGTATGGCAACTGCTCTGTCTCCGACCGGAAAGCACTGCAGAGGGTGGTGAAAACTGCCCAACGCATCACCGGTTCCTCGCTCCCCTCCATTGAGTCTGTCCAAAGCAAGCGTTGTCTGCGGAGGGCGCTCAGCATCGTCAAGGACTGCTCTCACCCCAACCACGGACTGTTTACCCTCCTACCATCCGGGAGGCGCTACAGGTCTCTCCGTTGCCGGACCAGCAGGTCCAGGAACAGCTTCTTCCCGGCGGCTGTTACACTACTCAACTCAACACCTTGGTGATTGCCAATCACCCCCCCCCCCCCCCCCCCCCCCCCGAACACTCCTTCCCCCAGTGACTGATCTCCCCACCCCCCTGAAAATTGCACTACAGCTACTGTATATACATATAGATATTTTACTGTTCCATTATTCTGTGTTGGCACTTCTGGATGAGATGCTAACTGCATTTAGATGTCTCTATAGAGATTGAATCTGAATCTGAATCTGAATGATCCTCGTGGGTTTTCTCCGGGTGCTCCGGTTCCCAAAGACGCGCAGGTTTGCAGGTTAATTTGGCTTCATAAATAAAACATTGTAAGTTGTCCCCAGTGTGTGTGTAGGATAGTGCTAGTCTATGGGGGGGATCGCTGGTCGGCACGGACTCGGTGGGCCGAAGGGCCTGTTTCCGCGCTGTGTCTCGAAACTAAACTAAATTGAACATTAAATGTTGTTCTTGCATTTGACAGCTACATCTTACACGGAGTTAACAAAGAAAAATCCCTCGTCCCCCCCCCCGTCTATGAGTTTTGAAAACCCCTAATTGAATGAAAGCCAGCATCCGTTACCATGGAGCCGGGTGCCTGGCAACCATGGTTCAGTCAGCCTTGCCTTTCTCTGTCATCCTTTCAGAATGAGATCTCAGTTTCATCGCTAATACATTTAGTTTGGTTTAGAGTTACAGCGCGGAAACAGGCCCTTCGGCCCACCGCGTCCGTGCCGGCCAGCGATCCCCGCGCACTAACGCTACCCTCTACGCACGCACAATTTTACATTTCAACCAAGCCCATTAACCTACAGACCTGCACGTCTTTGGAGTGTGGGAGGAAACCGGAGCACCAGGAGAAAACCCACGCGGTCCACGGGGAGAACGTACAAACTCCGTACAGACAGCATCCGTAGTCAGGATCGAACCTGGGTCTCTGGCGCTGTGAGGCTGCAACTCTATCGCTGCGCCACCGTGCCACCACCCATAACATTATAACAGTGAGAACTCCTGGGTAGCATTTAAAATTGACAAATATTCTGTCAACGTTGACAGGGATTTCCCAGAATTAATGTTAGTGAACGATTTCCCCATCGATCACACTGGTTCTATGCTATCCCACTTTCTCATCCCCTCCCTACACACTAGGGGGTAATTTACAGGCGGCCTATTAACCTACAAACTTTGGGGTGTGGGAGGAAACTGGAGAAAACCCAAGCGGTCATACTGAGAACCTGCAAACTCCACACAGACAGATGGCATCCGTAGGCAGCAGCTCCAGTTTATTTTATTTTAGTTTAGCTTAGAGATACAGCGCGGAAACAGGCTCTCGGCCCACCGAGTCCGCACCGACCAGCGATCCCCGCACACCAACGCTATCCTACACACACTAGGGACAATTTACACTTATACCGAAGCCAATTAACCTACAAACCTGTACGTCGTTTGAGTGTGGGAGGAAACTGAAGATCTCGGAGAAAACCCACGCAGGTCACGGGGAGAACGTGCAAACTCCGTACAGGAAGGGGCGCCCGTGGTCAGGATCGAACCCGGGTCTCTGGCGCTGTGAGGCAGCAGCTCTACCCGCTGCACCACCGTGCCACCATTAATTAAACGAACTTGACTTCATACCAAACGTCACAGGGATTTGCTGCTGTAAATATTTTCAGAATAAAGGCTGGCAAATGGCCTTGACGTATTCAAGGCAGCCAAGGTTTTCTCACTGCAAATGCTAATGAAACTATTCCCATTATCAGTGTCGACGGGAACTTCTAATTGCAAATATCAACAAGGTTTCCCGTCAATATATTAACCTGATGTTTTCGGTTATAGGAAGGCTGACACAAAAAGTAACTCAGTAACTCAGCGGGACAGGCAGCACCTCTGGAGAGAAGGAATGGGTGACGTTTCGGGTCGAGACCCTTCTTCAGACAGTACCTGAGGGAGATTGTGGGCCGAAGGGCCTGTTCCTGTGCTGTACGTTCTGTGTTCGGATGACACAGTTCAGTTTAGTTTAGTTTAGAGATCCAGACAAAAACAGGCCCTTCGACCCATCGAGACCGTGCCGACCAGCGATCACCCGTACACTGGTTCTATCAATAGACAATAGACAATAGGTGCAGGAGTAGGCCATTCGGCCCTTCGAGCCAGCACCGCCATTCAATGTGATCATGGCTGATCATCCCCAATCAGTACCCCGTTCCTGCCTTCTCCCCATATCCCCTGACTCCGCTATCTTTAAGAGCCCTATCTAGCTCTCTCTTGAAAGCATCCAGAGAACCGGCCTCCACCGCCCTCTGAGGCAGAGAATTCCACAGACTCACCACTCTCTGTGAGAAAAAGTGTTTCCTCGTCTCCGTTCTAAATGGCTTACTCCTTATTCTTAAACTGTGGCCCCTGGTTCTGGACTCCCCCAACATCGGGAACATGTTTCCTGCCTCTAGCGTGTCCAAGCATTTAACAATCTTATATGTTTCAATAAGATCACCTCTCATCCTAAACTCCAGAGTGTACAAGCCCAGCCGCTCCATTCTCTCAGCATACGACAGTCCCGCCATCCCAGGAATTAACCTTGTAAACCTACGCTGCACTCCCTCAATAGCAAGAATGTCCTTCCTCAAATTAGGGGACCAAAACTGCACACAATACTCCAGGTGTGGTCTCACTAGGGCCCTGTACAACTGCAGAAAGACCTCTTTGCTCCTATATTCGATTCCTCTTGTTATAAAGACCAACTGTCGTGCACAGTTTTACCGAAGCCAATTAACCTGCAAACCTGAGTGTCTTTGGAATGTGGAAACCAGGCAGTCACAGGGCGAATGTACATCCAGCACCCGTGGTCAGGATTGAACCTGGGTCTCTGGCGCTGTGAGGCAGCAACTCCACCGCTGAGCCCTGCCATTCATTGTATAGATCTTGCCTATGTTAGTCCGCACTGGCCAGCGATCCGCGCACACTAACACTATCCTATGCACACTGGGTTCCAATTTACACATACGCCAAGCCAATTAACCTACAAATCTGTACGCCTTTGGAGTGTGGGGTGAAAGCGAAGATCTCGGAGAAAACCCACGCAGTCACGGGGAGAACGTGCAAACTCCGTGCAGACAGCACCCGTAGTTGGGATCGAACCCGGGTCTCTGGCGCTGTGAGGCAGCAACTCTACCCGCTGCATCACCGTACCGTCCTTGGCTTGGTATAAATGTTACTAGTGTGTGTAGGACAGTGTTATAATATGCCCCTGTCCCACTTAGGAAACCTGAACGGAAACCTCTGGAGACTTTGCGCCCCACCCAAGGTTTCCGTGCGGTTCCCGGAGGTTTGCCGGAGGTTGCAGGTAGTGGAAGCAGGTAGGGAGACTGACAAAAACCTCCGGGAACCGCACGGAAACCTTGGGTGGGGCGCAAAGTCTCCAGAGGTTTCCGTTCAGGTTTCCTAAGTGGGACAGGGGCATCAGTGTGCGGGGATTGTTGGTCGGCGATGACTCGGTGGGCCGAAGGGCCTGTTTCCGGGCTGTATCTCTAAACGAAACTAAATTAAATCTCTGATCTAAATCCCGTTTTATCTCCTGAAGGCTTTCCTCGCTGTGGGTAGCTCCAATACTTTAAGCCTGGGGTTTACCACAAACTCACAAATTAATCATAAAAGTATTGGCTGTATTCCCCAACAGAGACTTAACCGCACGATCCCACTGGACTGCCAGCCTAACACTGCCCACGCACTGGCTGTGGTTCAAGTTTATATGTGATAGGAGAAGAATTAGGCCGTTCGGCCCATCGGGCCTACTCCGCCATTCAATCATGGCTGATCCATCTCTCTCTCCTAACCCCATTCTCCTGCCTTCTCCCCGTAACCCCTGACACTGAGGGGGAGAGGAGTGGGGGGAGAGAGGGGAGGGAGTGGGGAGGGAGGGGTAGGGGGAGTGGTGGAAGAGGGACAGAGGGGTAGGGGGAAGGGGGCGGAGGGAGAGAGGGAAGGGGGTGGGAGGAGGAAGGGGAGGAGAGAGAGAGGGGTGAGGAGAGGGAGATGGAGAGGGGGAGGAGAGAGGGGTGGGGAGGGGAGGAGAGAGGGGAGGGGGAGAGGTGTGGGGGAGGGGATAGATGGGGTGCCACAATGAGGTACCACCTCCAGTTTAAATTCCATTTGGAATATTTTGGAGGACCAAGAAACCAAGAACCAAGACACCTGCTCTAATCTCCGCCTTAAAAATATCCACTGACTTGTCCTCCACAGCCGTCTGTGGCAATGAATTCCACAGATTCACCACCCTCTGACTACAGAAGTTCCTCCTCATCTCCTTCCTAAAGGAACGTCCTTTAATTCTGAGGGCCTGAGGCTGTGACCTCTGGTTCTAGACTCTCCCACTAGTGGAAACATCCTCTCCACATGCACTCTATCCAGGCCTTTCACTATTCTGTATGTTTCAATGAGGTCCCCCCTCATCCTTCTAAACTCCAGCGAGTAAAGGCCCAGTGCCGTCAAACGCCCATCACACCGTTCTGGTAAAGATGCCGGTGAGATGACTTCTGCATCTTGTTCGATGGATCAATGGCAGTTTATTTGTCACGTATACAACAGAACGGGGAAATTATTTTCACGCCATGTTTCATGGCCGGCCGCCATTTTTTTGCCACCATTTTACAAAGTCCATTAAACGCAAATGAGGGGCCAGACACTGGAATTCCTCTTAATTCTCAGTCAGGAGACTCTATTCCCGCCTCTGTTTGTTTTATACCAAAGACGGAAACAAAATGCTGGAGTAACTCAGCGGGGCAGGCAACATCTCTGGAGACAAGGACGTCTCGGGTCGAGGCCCTTCTTCATTGATAACCAAGAGAGTGCAAAGGAAAGCAAGGATTCGACTGATCCAAGATCGACCCGGGCCTTCAAGGCAGAACTCCAGCAAGACACGGGCGGCCACGGTGGCGGTGTTGCTGCCTTACAGCGCTTGCAGCGCCAGAGACCCGGGTTCGATCCCGACTACTGGTGCTGTCTGTACGGAGTTTGCACGTTCTCCCCGTGACCTGCGTGGGTTTTCTCCGGGATCTCCGGTTTCCTCCAAAGACACTACAAAGACGTGCAGGTTTGCAGGTTAATTGGCTTGGTGTGTGTGTGTAAATTGTCCCTAGTGTGTGAGGGATAGCGGGGATCGCTGGTCGGGGCGGACACGGTGGGCTGAAGGGCCTGTTTCCGCGCTGTATCTCTAAACTAGACTCGTTTTAGGGGGGGGAGACAGTAAAATAAACAAACCCGCTCAGCTCAGTGTAGGGGGAGAGACACATAATCCTGGAGTACCTCAGGTCACGGGGAGAACGTGCAAACTCCGTACAGGCAGCGCCTGTGGTCGGGATCGAACCCGGGTCTCTGGCGCTGCGAGGCAGCAGCTCCACCCGCTGCACCACCGTGCCGCCACTAATTAAACGCCTTTGACTTGAGACCAAATGTTCTCATATGCCACAGGGATTTGCTGCTGTAAATATTTTCAGGATAAAGGCTGGCAAATGGCCTTGACGTATTCAAGGCAGCCAAGGTTTTCTCACTGTGAATGCGAATGAAACTATTCCCATTATCAGTGTCGATGGGAATTTCTAATTGCAAATATCAACAAGGTTGCCCGCCAAAATATTAACCTGATGTTTTTCGGTTCCTACCAGCGGATTTAAGGGATTGTCCTAATTGCCGGGTTTTTTTCGGCGACTGCCGGCGTCATCGATTGGCGTATCAGGGTCGC
>NC_046000.1:8021863-8099363 GCF_010909765.2 Amblyraja radiata | reverse complement strand
GAATAACCTGAAGGTGAGAAAAGGAAAGAACATTACAGGGCCGGCAGCAGATGACCACAGGAAAGGTGGAGCCCACAATGGTCCATTGTTGGCTGGGGAAGATGTGCTAACGAGAGGGATACAAGGATGTGAACAGTGGAACTAGTAGGATGACTAGGATGGGGGGGGGGGGGGGAAAGATAGAGGGGCAGGGGGGGCAGAAATACAGGAGTTACTTGAAGTTAGTGAAGTCAATGTTCATACCACTGAGCTGCCCAAGCGAAATATGAGATGCTGTTCCTCCAATTTGCGCTGGGCCTCACTCTGACAATGGAGGAGGCCCAGGACAGAAAGGACAGTGTGGGAATGGGAGGGAGAGTTAAAGTGTTTGGCAACCGGGAGATCAGGAAGGTCCAGGCGGACTGAGCGTGTGTTCAGTGAAATGAGCAGTTTTGGTCTCCTAATTCGAAGGACATTCTTGCTATTGAGGGAGTGCAGCGCAGGTTCACCAGGTTAATTCCCGGGATGACGGGACTGACATATGATGAAAGAATGGATCGACTGGGCTTGTATTCACTGCAATTTAGAAGGACGAGAGAGGATCTTATAGAAACATACAATTCTTAAGGGATTGGACAGGCTGGATGCAGGAACAATGCTCCCAATGATGGGAGAGTCCAGAACCAGTGGTCACGGTTTAAGAATAAGGGGTCGGCCATTTAGGACTCAGATGAGGAAAAACCTTTCGCCCAGAGAGTTGTGAATCTGTGGAATTCTCTGTCACAGAAGGGAGTGGAGGCTAATTCACTGGATGTTTTCCAGAGAGAGTTAGATTAAAGGGGCTGTCCCAGTGTACGAGCTAATTCAAGAGCTCACCCGAGTTTAAAAAAAATCAAACTCGTGGTAAGCACGTAACCATATAACCATATAACAATTACAGCACGGAAACAGGCCATCTCGGCCCTACAAGTCAGTGCCGAACAACTTTTTTCCCTTAGTCCCACCTGCCTGCACTCATACCATAACCCTCCATTCCCTTCTCATCCATATGCCTATCCAATTTATTTTTAAATGATACCAACGAACCTGCCTCCACCACTTCCACTGGAAGCTCATTCCACACAGCTACCACTCTCTGAGTAAAGAAGTTCCCCCTCATGTTACCCCTAAACTTCTATCCCTTAATTCTGAAGTCATGTCCTCTTGTTTGAATCTTCCCTATTCTCAAAGGGAAAAGCTTGATCACATCAACTCTGTCTATCCCTCTCATCATTTTAAAGACCTCTATCAAGTCCCCCCTTAACCTTCTGCGCTCCAGAGAATAAAGACCTAACTTATTCAACCTTTCTCTGTAACTTAGTTGCTGAAACCCAGGCAACATTCTAGTAAATCTCCTCTGTACTCTCTCTATTTTGTTGACATCCTTCCTATAATTGGGCGACCAAAATTGTACCCCATACTCCAAATTGGTCTCACCAATGCCTTGTACAATTTTAACATTACATCCCAACTTCTATACTCAATGCTCTGATTTGTAAAGGCTAGCATACCAAAAGCTTTCTTTACCACCCTATCTACATGAGATTCCACCTTCAAGGAACTATGCACGGTTATTCCCAGATCCCTCTGTTCAACTGTATTCTTCAAATTCCCTACCATTTATCATGTAAATCTCACATAATTCAATATCAATTATCCCTCGTTATCACGTAGAATGAACGTAGCGGGTACGTCGGAGCTCGGGGACATTTCTTAGCAGCTCGTAACGCTAACGGCAGGTACTCGGGAAACGCGGTAAGCTCGGGAAGACTCGTGAAGATTTTTCAACGTGTTGATAAATGTCCACGAAAGCCCCGAGTACCTACGAGCGGCCATTACAGTAATTCAAATCAGATGAAACTCGGGAGAACTCTTGAATTAGCTCGTACAGTGGGACAGCCCCAATAGCTCTTAGGGCTAACGGAATCAAGGGATATGGGGAGAAAGCAGGAACGGGGTACTGATTGTGGATGATCAGCCATGATCATATTAAATGGCGATGCTGGCTCGAAGGGCCGAATGGCCTACTCCTGCACCTATTTTCTATGTTTCTGTGATTCTGTGGTGGATAGGGTTTTAAACTTGAACTAAGAATGTTAATACATGAAATTGAGCCCCACATCTGAGGAAGGATGTGCTGGCTCTGGAGAGGGTCCAGAGGAGGTTTACCAGAACGATCCCAGGAATGAGTGGGTTAACATACGATGAGCGTTTGACGGCACTGGGCCTGTACTCGCTGGAGTTTAGAAGGATGAGGGATTGAAACGCACAGAATAGTGAAAGGCCTGGATAGAGCGGATGTGGAGAGGATGTTTCCACTAGTGGGAGAGTCTAGGACCAGAGGGCACAGCCTCAGAAAAAAAGGAGATGAGGAGGAATTTCTTCAATCAGAGGGTGGTGAATCTGTGGAATTCTTTGCCACAGAAGGCTGTGGAGGCCACAAGTCAGTGGATATTTTTAAGACAGAGATCGACAGGTACTTGATTAGTACGGGTGTCAGGGGTTATGGGGAGAAGGCAGGAGAATGGGGTTGAGGGAGAGATAGATCAGCCATGATTGAATGGCGGAGTAGACTTGATGGATCGAATGGGTTAATTCTGCTCCTAGAAGTTATGAATTTATGAAGTTTAATCTGTGGAATTTGAAGAGGATATGGCTTGTGGTGCTCCACATAAGTCCGACATAGATAGCTAATTAGGTTATTTGTTTAAGAAGGAACTGCAGATGCTGGAAAATCGAAGGTACACAAAAATGCTGGAGAAACTCAGCGGGTGCAGCAGCATCTATGGAGCGAAGGAAATAGGCAACGTTTCGGGACGAAACGTTGCCTATTTCCTTCGCTCCATAGATGCTGCTGCTCCCGCTGAGTTTCTCCAGCATTTTTGTGTACCTTAGCTATTTAGTTTAGTTTAGTTTAGTTTAGTTTAGAGATACAGCGTGGAAACAGGCCCTTCGGCCCACCGAGTCCACGTCGACCTGCGATCCCCGCACACTAACACTATCCCACACACACTACCGACAATTCACACCAATACCAAGCCAACTAGCCTACAAATCTGTACGCCTTTGGAGTGTGGGAGGAAACCGAAGATCTCGGAGAAAACTCAGGAGGAGAACGTACAGATGGTCTGAATCGAACCCGGGTCTCTGGCACTGCAAGCGCTGTAATCCCCCTGTCCCACTTAGGATACCTGAACGGAAACCTCTGGAGACTTTGCGCCCCACCCAAGGTTTCCGTGCGGTTCCCGGAGGTTTTTGTCAGTCTCCCTAATGGTCGAAAGTGGTTTCCGCTTCTTCTATGTTCCGGCGATTATTTCAAAACATTCAAAACCGGCCGCGACTAAAAATAGGTTGCCGTTAGTCTTCCACTACCTGCAACCTCCGGCAACCTCCGGCAACCACCTGCAACCTCCGGCAACCACCTGCAACCTCCGGCAACCACCTGCAACCTCCGGCAACCACCTGCAACCTCCGGCAACCACCTGCAACCTCCGGCAACCACCTGCAACCTCCGGCAACCACCTGCAACCTCCGGCAACCACCTGCAACCTTCGGCAACCACCTGGAACCTCCGGCAACCACCTGGAACCTCCGGCAACCACCTGCAACCTCCGGCAACCACCTGCAACCTCCGGCAACCACCTGCAACCTCCGGCAACCACCTTCAACTAGCATCGCAACCGGCTTCGAATAAAAAAATACCGATGTTTAAAACGGCAACCTATTTTTAGTCGCGGCCAGTTTTTAATTTTTTGAAATAATCGCCAGACCATAGAAGAAGCGGAAATTTGGGAGACTGGCAAAAACCTCCGGGAACCGCACGGAAACCTTGGGAGGGGCGCAAAGTCTCTAGAGGTTTCCGTTCAGGTTTCCTAAGTGGGACGGGGGCATAATGTAGCGACTCTACCACTGCGCCACCGTTCCGCACAATTCTACCGGGCAGGCTAGCACTGACAGACTGGCTTAATTAGATTTTCAAAGCTATTTAATTTCCTGAAAGACGTCCACAGTTCACTAATGAAACTAGCAAATGGCCCGTGACTGGTTTAATTAAATAACTACCAGGGATTTTACCATCAGATGACTTGGAAGGACTTCTAAAAATAACATCGAAACTAATAGCACAACTATTAAATATATCAAGTACCACATCTAGGCGCAAAAATAAGAGACAGTCCATGGTCATGTATGGAGGTGGAAATGCAAGAGACTGCAGTTGCTGGGATCTAGCTTAGTTTAGTTTGGAGATAGAGCGTGGAAATGAGAAAACGCACACCACCAGATTTTTTTCCCCGCTGTTATCCGGCACTGAATCATCCAACCACAACCAGAACGCAGTGCTGAACTACTATCTACCTCTTTGATGATCCTCGGACTATCTTTGACCGGACTTTGCTGGCTTTACCTTGCACTAAACGTTATTCCCTTATCATGTATCCACACACTGTAAATGGATCGATTGTGATCATGTGTCGTCTTTCTGCGATCGCACTAGCACGATCCTACACACACACACACACGGGACAATTTATAATTTACAGAAGCCAATTAACCTACAAACCCGCAAGTTTCGTTTAGTTTAGTTTAGAGATACAGTGCGGAAACAGGCCCTTCAGGCCCGCGCCGACCAGCGATCCCCGTACACGAGCATTATCCTACACACACTACGGCCATTTTACAAAGATTTTGCCGCAAAAACAGGAAGGCAGATTATTATCTGAATGGTGCCAAGTTGGGAAAAGGGGAAGTACAACGGGATCTGGGGGTCCTTGTTCATCAGTCTATGAAGGTAAGCATGCAGGTACAGCAGGCAAGGAAGAAAGCGAATGGCATGTTGGCCTTCATAACAAGAGGAGTTGAGTATAGGAGCAAAGAGGTCCTTCTGCAGTTGTACAGAGCCCTAGTGAGACCACACCTTGAATATTGTGTGCAGTTTTGGCATGTTGGCCTTCATAACAAGAGGAGTCGAGTATAGGAGTAAAGAGGTCCTTCTGCAGTTGTACAGGGCCCTAGTGAGACCACACCTGGAGTATTGTGTGCAGTTTTGGTCTCCAAATTTGAGGAAGGACATTCTTGCTATTGAGGGAGTGCAGCGTAGGTTTACACCACCCTTCCTGTTGCCATCTGTTTTGTTCTGGCCTTTACTCGCCTGCAGTTCACCTCCCCACCACCTCTATCTTTCAGTCTGAAGAAGGGTCTCCACCCGAAACGTCACCCATTCCTTCTCTCCACAGATGCTGCCTGACCCGCCGAGTTACGGCAGCACTTTGTGTCTATCTTCGGTAAGACTGGTCTTAACTTAGTTTAGTTAGGAGATACAGCGGGGAAAGAGACTCTTCGGCCCACCGAGCCCGCGCCGACCAGCGATCCCCGCTACCTAACACTATCCTACACACACAAGGGTCAATTTTCATTTACACCAAGCCAATTAGCCGACAAACCTGCACGTCTTTGGAGTGTGGGAGGAAACCGGAGCTTCCTGGAGAAAACCCACGCAGTTCACGAGGAGAACGTGCAAACTCCGTACAGACAGCGCCCGTAGTCAGGATCGAAACCGGGTCTCTGTCGCTGTGAGGCAGCACCTCTACCGCTGCGCCACCGTGCCGCCCTCAATGGAACTTAGACAGGACAGGTTTAGAGGGATACGGGCCAAACACGGGCAGGTGGGACTAGTGTAGATGGGGCTTGTTGGTCGGCGTGGGCAAGTTGGGCTGAAGGGCCTGTTTCCACACTGTATCACTCTATGAATGCAAGATCACAAGAGATGGTAGAGTCAGGCCATTCGGCCCATCAAGTCTACCCCACCATTCAATCATGGCTGATCTATCTCTTCCTCCTAACCCCATTCTCCTGCCTTCTCCCCGTAACCCCTGACACCCGTACTAATCAAGAATCTATCTATCAAATTGTTCGGCGCGGACTAGTAGGGCCGAGATGGCCTGTTTCCGTGCTGTAATTGTTATATGGTTATATGGTTATCTATCTCGGCCTTAAATACATCCACGGACTTGGCCTCCACAGCCTGTCTGTGGCAAAAAATTCCACAGATTCACCACCCTCTGACTAATACATCGGATTCAAGGTTTTTGTGTGGGCCTGGTCTCTCCGTCTCTCCCGCCATCCCGGGAATATGTGGGGTGGATCTCTGGGGCATTCCCGCTTCAGGAAGGGAGGGAGGGAGGAAGGGAGTCACTGCTTTTGATGTTTTGTTCCCTGGTTAGGAAGCTTCGGATTCTGTCCGTTGCCCCTGGCAACGCTCCGCTTGAAGCCGGATCTCGTGAGCCAACAGCGCCGGGCTCTGCAGGCCTGTCTTCTGCTGTCGTTAACTTCACAAATTCATAAGTCACAGGAGCTGAATTAGGCCATTCGGCCCATCGAGCCTCCTCTGCCACTCAATCACGGCTGATCAGTCTTTCCTCTCTCAGCCCCATTCTCTTGCCTTCTCCCCATAACCCCCTGACGTCCAGACTAAGCACGAATCTTAAAATAATTAAAAAGGTTTATTTTTACCTGGAGTATTGTGTGCAGTTTTGGTCCCCTAATTTGAGGAAGGACATTCTTGTTATTGAGGGAGTGCAGCGTAGGTTTACAAGGTTAATTCCCGGGATGGCAGGACTGCCATGTGATGAAAGAATGGGTCGACTGGGCTTGTATTCACTGGAATTTAGAAGGATAAGAGGAGATCTTATAGAAAAATATTAAATTATTAAGGGATTGAGAGAATGGAGCAGCTGGGCTTGTACACTCTGGAGTTTAGAAGGATGAGAGGATATCTCATTGAAACATATAAGATTATTAAGGGTTTGGACACGCTAGAGGCAGGAAACATGTTCCCGATGTTGGGGGAGTCCAGAACCAGGGGCCACACACACAGTTTAAGAATAAGGGGTAAGCCATTTAGAACGGAGATGAGGAAACACTTTTTCACCCAGAGAGTTGTGAGTCTGTGGAATTCTCTGCCTCAGAGGGCGGTGGAGGCCGGTTCTCTGGATGCTTTCAAGAGAGAGTTAGATAGGGCTTAAAGATAGCGGAGTCAGGGGATATGGGGAGAAGGCAGGAACGGGGTACTGATTGGGGATGATCAGACATCATCACATCGAATGGCGGTGCTGGCTCGAAGGGCCGAATGGCCTACTCCTGCACCTATTGTCTATTGTCTATTGTCATCTGTGATGCTGCCTCACCCGCTGAGTTTCTCCAGCATTTTTGTCTACATTAGTGAAGGAATTTTGAATTTGGTGTGTACTATACAGGGCCTGTGCACTGACATACCCTGCACTACCTGTGATTGTCTTCCGATTCATGTCTTGCTACAGAGATATTAGTCACAGAGTGATACAGTGTGGAAACAGGCGGTGTGCCTTGAAGTAGGAGCTATAACAAGTCCGTCAGCTGCCTCTCTCTCCCTCTCAACTCACCACCGTTGCCAGGCAGCCATTTTCAAGTGCATTTGCTGTTGAACAAGTATCCCAGCGTTGTCTACCAGAGAGAGAGAGAGAGAGGCAGAAAAAACCACCTCAGCTCTCTCCCTCATCACCTGTTGGGATGTTTGAGGGAGTGCAGCGTAGGAGGCCATTGAGGGAGTGCAGCGTAGGTTCACCAGGTGAATTCCCGGGATGGCGGCACTGACATATGATGAAAGAATGGGTCGACCGGCCTTATATTCACTGGAATTTAGAAGGATGAGAGGATATCTTATTGAAACGTATAACATTCTTAAGGATTTGGACAGTCTAGATGCAGGAAACATGTTCCCGATGTTGGGGGAGTCCAGAACCAGGGGTCACACAGTTTAAGAATAAGGGGTCGGCCATTTTGGACTGAGATGAGGAAAAAACATTTCACCCAGAGAGTTGTGAATCTGTGGAATTCTCTGCCATCGTCAATGGTCTCTCGTTTTCCTTTTTCCCGGACTAGTCTGAAGAAGGGTCTTGACCCGAAATGTCGCCCATTCCTTCTCTCCAGAGATGCTGCCTGTCCCGCTGAGTTACTCCAGCATTTTCTGCCTCACACACACACATAGGCTTGGTAGGCCGCAGTGTGAAGGAAGATGCTTCCATGGGAACACCCACTTTATAATTAGTTCCACTAAATCAGGAGAAGAAACTCGTCAGAGCAAATGAAAAATAGATCTCGGCCTAAAACGTACTCAATTATTGATTGGTCTCGTTAAACTGCCATTTGCATGGAATTAAAAATGAATTCTACTTAAGACGATGAAATGCATCTTGATCCGCTATCTTTCATGCTGTTTAGGAAAGCCATTAGCACTGCTGGGCATCCTAATCCTTTCTTAGATTTAGAGATACAGTGCGGGAACAGGCCCTACGGCCCGCCGAGCCCGCGCCGACCAGCGATCTGTCAGAATAAGGGTCTCGGCTCCCGAAACGTCGCCCATTCCTTTTCTCCCGAGATGCTGCCCGTCCCGCTGAGTTACATTTCCTGTCTGCCCGTACATGAGCACTATCCGACATGCCAGGGACAATTTGCAGAAGCCAATTAACCTGCAAACCTGCAAATCTCTGAACTTTTTTTTTAAGAAGGAACTGCAGGTGCTGGAAAATCGAAGGTAGACAAAAGTGCTGGAGAAACTCAGCGGGTGCAGCAGCATCTATGGAGCGAAGGAAATAGGCAACGTTTCGGGACGAAACGTTGCCTATTTCCTTCGCTCCATAGATGCTGCTGCACCCGCTGAGTTTCTCCAGCGCTTTTGTCTACCATCTCTGAACTTTGTTGACTTTTCGAGATACAGCGCGAGAACAAGCCCTTCGGCCCACCGAGTCCGCGCCGACCTGCAATCCCTGTACACTAGCACTATCCTACACACTGGGGGGTGATAAGGTCATAAGTAGAATTAGGCCATTCGGCCCATCAAGTCTACTCCGCCATTCAATCATGGCTGATCTATCTCTCCCTCCTAAACCCATTCTCCTGCCTTCTCCCCAGAACATCTGACACCCGTACTAATCAAAAATCTATCTATCTCTGCCTTAAAAATATCCATTGACTTCATCCAAATATCCAAAGAATTCCACAGATTCACCACCCTCTGACTAAAGAAACTTCTCCTCATCCCCTTCCTAAAGGAACGTCCTTTAATTCTGAGGCTGTGCCCTCTGGTCCTAGACTCTCCCACTAGTGGAAACATCCTCTCCACATCCACTCTATCCAGGCCTTTCACTATTCTGTACGTTTCAATGAGGTCCCCCCTCATTCTTCTAAACTCCAGCGAGTACAGGCCCAGTGCCGTCAAACGCTCATCATATGTTAACCCACTCATTCCTGGGATCGTTCTTGTAAACCTCCTCTGGACCCTCTCCAGAGCCAGCACATCCTTCCTCAGATGTGGTGCTCACGGTATTCCAAATGAGGCCTTACCAACGGGTCAATTTACAATTTTACCCAAGCCAATTAACCTACGAACCTGCAGGTCTTTGACCCTCACAGGTCACGGGGAGAACGTACAAACTCCGCAGTGGTAGTCAGGATCGAATCAGGGCCTCTGTGGCCGTGAGGCAGCATCTCTACCGCTAGGCCGCTGTCCAAAATACTAATGCAAGGAGCGTCCAAAGCTCGTCGTTCAACCGAAGACAGTTTGTGGAAGTTCGGGGTCAGGGTTGTGCAAAATGGAAAGTCTAAAGAAGCTGCCTCACAAGTCTATCTGTTCAAGTTTATCCCGATCGTTAAGGGCAGGATATTTCGGGAACTGCCTGTCAGTTGGAGACGTTTTGCTTCAGGATCCCTAGAGAGACAAGTTTCATTCCATTTTAGGTTAGCTTACTTTAGAGATACAGCGAGTAAGTAGGCACTTCGGCCCACCGAGTCTGCGCTGACCAGCGACCCCCGCACGTTAGCACAGGCCTACACACACCAGGGACAATTGACACTAATACCAAGTGTATAAACCCAAGCCAATTAACCTACGAACCAGCGCGGCTTTGGAGTGTGGGAGGAAACCGAAGATCTCGGAGAAACCCAACGCAGGTCACGGGGAGAACCGAGGTCTTTGGCGCTGTGAGGTAGCAACTCTACCGCTGCGCCGCCTTTTTTTTACGCATACCCCTTTCTTTTGACTTTAGAGACTTTGGTCGGCATGGTGGTGCAGCGGGTAGAGCTGCTGCCTCACAGCGCCAGAGACCCGGGTTCGATCCTGACTACGGGTGTTGCCCGTACAGAGTTTGTACGTTCTCCCCGTGACCCGCGTGGGTTTTCTCCGGGAGCTCCGGTTTCCTCCCACACTCTAAAGACGTGCGGGTTTGTCGGTTCACTGGCTTCGGTAAGGGTTGTAAACCGTCACTAGTGTGTGTGTGTGTGTGTGTGTGTGGGACAGTGCCGGTGTGCGGGGGAGGGGGCGGATCGCTGGTCGGCGCGGGCTCGGTGGGCCAAAGGGGCCTGTTTCCACGCTGTATCTCCAAACTGAACTAAACTAAGATACCGTTCCTCCAATTTGCGCTGGGCCTCACTTTGGCCGTGGAGGAGGCCCAGGATGGAAAGATCGTCGTGGGAACGGGAAGGGGGAGTTAAAATTCTGTGGAATTCTCTGACTCAGAGGCCGGTTCTCTGGATGCTTTCAAGAGAGAGCTAGATAGGGCTCTTAAAAATAGCAGAGTCAGGGGATATGGGGAGAAGGCAGGAACGGGGCACTGATTGGGGATGATCAGCCATGATCACATTGAATGGTGGTGCTGGTTCGAAGGGCCGAATGGCCTACTCCTGCACCTATTGTCTATTGTCTAAAATGGCTGGCAGCTGGGAGATGGCTCCAGAAGGCCAAAAGCGGGACTGGCTTCGATGGGCCGGCATGGACGAGTCGGGCCGAAGGGCCTGCTGTACGCCACCAGCTGTAGCCTGTGGAGACTGCTTTGCCGTTGAATCCACAATCTAAAAGATTCTGCCCTTGTTTGGAATAACAAACTCATCGTGGCCTTTATGAAAGCCTTCTGAAATGCGAGATATTCTCTCCCTCGCTTATCTTCTCCGCTGCTTATATCCTCAAGGGGGCTGATCAAATGTGTTATCAAACACGATTCCTTGCATGAAAGCCTTTTGAGTCTGTTTAATCATATTATAAATTTGCAAGTGCTCTCCGAACCACTTGCAACGACTTCTCCTGATAACGGAACTCAGACCAGCACGTCTTATTCCTGTTTTTTTAACCACTCTCCTTCCTCTTTGAGCTCATGGATAATTAAGAATCCACGTTTAAGAAAAATTTGGACAAGTATCTGGGTAGGAATAGGGATTCTTGATCAGTACGGGTGTCAGGGGTTACATAGAAACATAGAAAATAGGTGCAGGAGTAGGCCATTCGGCCCTTCGAGCCTGCACCGCCATTCAATATGATCATGGCTGATCATCCAACTCAGTATCCTGTACCTGCCTTCTCTCCATACCCCCTGATCCCTTTAGCCACAAGGGCCACATCTAACTCCCTCTTAAATATAGCCAATGAACTGTGGCCTCAACTACCTTCTGTGGCAGAGAATTCCACAGATTCACCACTCTCTGTGTGAAAAATGTTTTCCTCATCTCGATCCTAAAAGATTTCCCCCTTATCCTTAAACTGTGACTCCTTGTTCTGGACTTCCCCAACATCGGGAACAATCTTCCTGCATCTAGCCTGTCCAACCCCTTAAGAATTTTGTAAGTTTCTATAAGATCCCCCCTCAATCTCCTAAATTCTAGCGAGTACAAGCCGAGTCTATCCAGTCTTTCTTCATATGAAAGTCCTGACATCCCAGGAATCAGTCTGGTGAACCTTCTCTGTACTCCCTCTATGGCAAGAATGTCTTTCCTCAGATTAGGAGACCAAAACTGTACGCAATGGGGAGAAGGCAGGATAATGGGGTTAGGGGGAGAGCGATAGATCAGCCATGATTGAATGGCGCAGTAGACTTGAGTCAAGAGTGTTTTATTGTCATATGGCCCGGACGGGACAATGAAATTCTTGCTTGCTGCAGCACAACTGAATGGGCCGAATGGCCTAAAGGGCCTGTCCCACTTTCACAACCTAATTCACGACCTCTGCCGAGTTTGCCCTTGACTCATACTCGCAGCATGCTCGTCACGAGGTCGTAGCAGGTGGTGATGCTAGTCGTAGGTAGGCCGTGATGCTAGTCGTAGGTACTCGTGGCATCAAGTAGGCCCGGGGCGTTTTTCTAGCCTGATGCAAAATGTCCACGAGTAACAAAGGTTGTGAATTAGGTCGTGAAAGTGGGACAGGCCCTTAATTCTACTCCTATTCCTTATGACAGGTTTAGAGGGATGCGGGCCAAAGGCAGGCAGGTGGGACTAGTGTAGATGGGGCATGTTGGTTGGCGTGGGCAAGTTAGGCCGAAGGGCCTGTTTCCACTCTGTGTCACTCTATGACTCTATGACAATACGTGGCAGCACAGTGGCGTAGCGGTAGAGTTGCTGCCTCACAGCGTCAGAGACCCGGGTTCAATCCCAACTACGGGTGCTGTCATAGAAACATAGAAACATAGAAAATAGGTGCAGGAGTAGGCCATTCGGCCCTTCGAACCATTCAATATGATCATGGCTGATCATCCAACTCAGTATCCTGTACCTGCCTTCTCTCCATACCCCCTGATCCCTTTAGCCACAAGGACCACATCTAACTCCCTCTTAAATATAGCCAATGAACTGTGGCCTCAACTACCTTCTGTGGCAGAGAATTCCACAGATTCACCACTCTCTGTGTGAAAAATGTTTTTCTCATCTCGGTCCTAAAAGATTTCCCCCTTATCCTTAAAGATTCCCACCTTATCCTGTCTGTATGGAGTTTGCACGTTCTCCCCGTGACCTGCATTGGTTTTCTCCGAGATCTTCGGTTTCCTCCCACACTCCGAAGACGTGCAGGTTTGCAGGTTAATTGGCTTCGGTGTAAATGTATAAATGTAAAAATTGTCCCGAGTGTGTGTAGGATAGTGTTAGTGTGCGGGGATCGCTGGTCGGCACGGAATCGGTGGGCTGAAGGGTCTGTTTTCGCGCTGTATCTCTAAACTAAACTAAAAAGGTCAACCTCAAGTACTATTGTATATGGGACATATTGGTCGGCGTGGGCAAGTTGGGTCGAAGGGCCTGTTTACCCGCTGTGTCTATATCTAATCCTAATTACTCCAGAAGGACCAGTCTAACCCTCTTTATCCCCTCTTCCATCGGGCAAGAGGTACAGAAGTGTGAAAACGCACGCACACACCTCCAGATTCAGGGACAGTTTCATCCCGGCTGTTATCAGGCAACTGAACCGTCCTCTCACCAACTAGAGAGCGGTCCTGACCTCCCATCTACCTCTTTGGAGACCCTCGGACTATCTGTAATCGGACTTTATCTTGCACTAAACGTTATATCCTTTATGCCACATTGCGGACTGCTTGAGTAACCCTTGCATCCTCTCTCTCTCTCCGTCGACCCCCCACCCTGGTCCTCGTACTAGTTTCACTGTTGTCCTGCTGAGTTTCACTGTCTTTATCCACTCGTTATCACCAACCCCGCTGCCCACAATGGACCATTGTAGGCTCTACCATTCATTGATCATTGTTGCTGGCTTTGATCTTTCATTGATTTGTCCCCTGCATCTTTTCACATCTTCCAGTCTCCCTTTCCCCCGACTCTCAATCTGAAGAAGGGTCTCGAAGGGCCCATAGAAGGAAAACACAATGCTAGCATTTATTTCAAGAGGGCTTGTATACAAAAAAACCCAGCTGAGGCCATATTAGGAATATTGTGAGCAATTCTGGGCACCATATCTGAGGAAGGATGTGCTGGCTCTGGAGAGGGTTAACATATGATGAGCGTTTGTCGGCACTGGGCCTGTACTCGCTGGAGTTTAGAAGAATGAGGGGGGACCTCATTGAAATGTACGGAATAGTGAAAGGCCTTGGATGTGGGGATGATGTTACCACAAGTGGGAGAGTCTAGGACTAGAGGAGATAGGCTCAGAATTAAAGGACGTTCCTTTAGGAGGGAGGTGAGGAGGAATTTTTTTAACCACAGGGTGGTGAATCTGTTGAATTCTTTGCCACAGAAGGCTGTGGAGGCCACAAGTCATTGGATAATTTAAAGATGGAGATAGATAGATTCTTGGTCTATACGGGTTTCAGGGGTTATGGGGTGGGCAGGAGAATGAGATAGATCAGCCATTATTGAATGGCGGAGGAGACTTGATGGGCCGAATGGCCTAATTCTACCCCTATCACTTAAAACCTTATGATCCAAACCATCACCTATTCCTTCTCTCCAGAGAATCTCCAGATGGGAATTGATTGAAAGGTACAGCATGGAAACAGGCCCTTCGGCCCACCTAGTCCATGCTGACCATTGATCGCCCAGTCCTGCTCTGTCCAACCGCTCCTCTGTACAGACAGCGCCCGTAGTCAGGATCGAACCCGCTGCGCCACAGTGCCACCCCTAATCTAAACCGATTTTATTATTTCCATATTGTCATCATTTCCCCCCAGATTCCACCCCTCATTCGGCCCACCGTGCCCGCGCCGACCACCGATCACCCCCGCACACTAGCCCTGTTCTTACACACACACTAGGGACACTTTACAATTTTCACCCAAGCCAATTGACCGACAAACCTGCACGTCCTTGGAGAGGGGGAGGAAACCGGAGCACCCGGAGAAAACCCACGCGGTCCACGGAGATTACAAACTCCGTACTGACACGCACCCGCAGTCAGGATCGAACCCGTGTCTCTGGCGCTGTGAGGCTGCAACTCTACCGCTGCACCACAGGGTGGAGATGTCAAGGACTAGAGGGCGCAGCTTTAAGGTGAGAGGGGCTAAATTTGAAGGAGGTGCGCGGGGCAGGTATTGTTTACACAGAGGGTGGTGGGTGCCTGGAACTCGCTGCCAGGGGTGGTGGTGGAGGCAGGTACCATAGTGGCGTTTATGAGGCTTTTAGACAGGCACGTGGTCATGCAGGGAATGGAGGGATTCAGATCACATGCGGGCAGAGGGGATTAGTTTGGCATGGACATTGTGGGCCGAAGGGCCTGTTCCTCTCCTGTACCGTTCTATGCTCTACAACTGCTGTCGATTGTGAAAGGTTGTCTCTGCAGCGCCAGAGACCCGGGTTCCATCCTGACCACGGGTCGTAAGGTTTCAAGTGATAGGAGTAGAATTAGGCCACTCGGCCCATCAAGTCTATTCTGGCATTCAACCATGGCTGATCTATCTCTCCCTCCTAACCCCAATCTCCGGCCTTCTCCCCATAATCCCTGACACCCGCACTAATCGAAAATCTCTGCCTTAAATATATCCACTGATTTGGCCTCCGCAGCCTGCTGTGGCAAAGAATTCCACAGATTCACCACCCTCCGACTAAAGAAATTCCTCTTCATCTCCTTCCTAATGGAACGTCCTTTAATTATGAGGTCCTCGAGGTGCTGCCTGTACGGAGTTTTCACGTTCTCCCCGTGACCTGCGTGGGTTTTCTCCCAGACCTTCGGTTTCCCTCCACACCCTGAAGACGTGCAGGTTTGCAGGTTAATTGGCTCGGTTTAAATGTAAAATTGTCCCTTGTGTATGTAGGCTAGTGTTAGTGTGTGGGGGGGGATCGCTGGTCGGCACGGACTCGGTGGGCCGAAGGGCCTATTTCCGCGGCGTGTGTGCCGGGTAGCGTTAATGTGCGGGGATCGCTGGTCGGCACGGGCTAGATGGGCCGAAGGGCCTGTTTCCGCGTTGTATGACCAGGGTTACAATCGAGCCGTTCTCAGTGTACACACTCTGTACGATCCCCCCACCACAAGTCACAATCTCCCCGCTCGCCTTTCTGACTGTTAAACGATCTGTGATATACTTGTCTCAGCTCCAATTTGATGATCATTGAAGGCCTGAAAATTCAAGCAAACTTCAAACTCCTTGCCTTCCACCTCATTTGTTCTGTCACTTCCAACCCACGAAACCTCTTGACAGATTTGTCAAACATGGTTGCCTTTCAATATATCCACATGGACTCTGCCCAGTTCCATTAATATCCAAGTGGCCCATTCACACTTCCTCACTAATGGTGTGCAGTGTTCCACCTTGTGGCAGAGTCATAGAGTGATACAGTGCGGAAACAGGCCCTTCGGCCCACCTTGCCCACACCGGCCAACATGCCCCAGCTACACTAGTCCCACCTGCCTGCGTTTTGGCCCATATTCCCCCAAACCTGTCCTATCCATGTACCTGTCGAAATGTTTCTTAAACGTTGCGATAGTCCCAGCCTCAACTACGGCAGCTCGTTCCATACACCCACCACCCTCTGTGTGGAAATGTTACCCCTCAGGTTCCTATTAAATCTTTCCCCCCTCATCTTAAACCCATGTCCTCTGGTCCTCGATTCCCCTACTCTGGGCAAGAGACTCTGTGCGACTACCCGATCTATTCCTCTCATGATTTAGTACACCTCTATAAGATCACCCCTCATCCTCCTGCGCTCCAGGGAATAGAGACCCAGCCTGCTCAACCTCTCCCTGTAGCTCAGGCCCTCGAGTCCTGGCAACATCCTCGTGAATCTTCGCTGCGCCCTGTGCGGTAACGTGACGTGGCATCTCGCCGTGCCCGTACACGGTGCCCTGGCAGAAGACAAGGTCTAACAGCGCAGGATGATGAGGGGTGATCGTACAGAGGGGTACAAAATCATGAGAGGAATAGATCGGGTAGACGCACAGAGCCTCTTGCCCAGAGAAGGGGAATCGAGGACCAGAGGACATAGGTTTAAAATGAGTAAGAAATAACTGCGGATTTAAATCGAAGGTAGACACAAAATGCGATCGTTTCGCTGAACACCTCCGCTCAGTCCGTCTTAACCTATCTGATCTCCCGGTGGCTCAGCACTTCAACTCCCCCTCCCATTCCCACACTGACCTTTCTGTCCTGGGCCTCCTCTACTGTCAGAGTGAGGCCCAGCGCAAATTGGAGGAACAGCATCTCATATTTCCCTTGGGCAGCTTACACCCCAGCGGTATGAACATTAACTTCTCTCACTTCAGGCTTTCCCTCTCTCTCCATCCCCTCCCCCTTCCTAGTTCTCCCACCAGTCTGACTGTCTCCGACTACATTCCATCTTTATCCCGCCCACTCCCCTGACATCAGTCTGAAGAAGGGTCTCGACCCGAAACGTCGCCCATTCCTTCTCTCCGGAGATGCTGCCTGTCCCGCTGAGTTACTTCAGCATTTTGTGTCTATCTTAGGTTTAAAGTGAGTTGGGGTAGAAATATGTAATCGGAATCCAAGGGGTATGTTTTTCACGCAAAGGGTGGTGGGTGTATGGAACGAGCTGTAGCAGGGACTATCCCATTGTTTAAGAAACACTTAGAGGGGTACATGGATCGGACAAGTTTGGAGTGATAAGGAACGTTGGAAATTAGAGAATATATGAGGTGGAAGGAGTTGATTTAGTTTAGTTTAGTTTAGAGGTACAGCGCGGAAACAGGCCCTTCGGCCCAACGGGTCCAGACCGACCAGCGATCACCGCACATTAATACTATCCTACACACACACACCAGGGACTATTTTTTTTGTTGACAATTACCAAGTCAATTAACCTACAAACCTGCACGTCTTTGGAGCGTGGGAGGAAACCGCAGATCTCGGAGAAAACCCACGCGGGTCACGGGGAGAACGTACAAACTCCGTACAGACAGCGCCCGTGGTCGGGATCGATCCCGGGCCTCGGGCACCGTGAGGCAGCAGCCATATGTGACGTGTGTGTGCCCAGAAGGGCCTCAATGATTATCGAACGGATTACGGGCGGCACGGTGGCGCAGCGGGTAGAACTGCTGCCTCACGGCGCCGGAGACCCCTGTTCGATCCTGACCACGGCGCTCCCCGTGACCTGTGTGGGTTCTCTCCGGGTGCTCCGGTTTCCTCCCACACTCCAAGTGCGTAGAGGTTTGTAAGCGAATTGGCTTGGTTAAATTATTTTTTTAAATTGTCCCTAGTGTGTGTGTGGGAAAGTGTTGGGACATGATAGATGGAGCATGTTGGGCCGAAGGGCCTGTTTCCGCGCTGGATGACTCCATGACTATAATATTGAGTCTATGCAGTGGGGATAGGTAGCTCAGGATGTTCTGCTTGTCGATAACTCACGTGGCTGCACCTTCAAACACTCGTAGTACACGCACCTGAATTGTCATCTCTGTGTCGAGGAGGATTGTATCGTTTAGTTTCGTTTAGAGATACAGCGCGGAAATAGGTTCTTCAGCCCCACCGCGTCCGAGCGGACCAGCGATCCCCGCACACTATCCCACACACGCACTAGTAAGATTTTTAGACTTACGTCAAACCTATTAACCTGCAAACCTGCACGGCTTTGGAGGTCGGAGATCCCAGAGAAAACCCACGCAGGTTCACGTTCGCCAGTTATAGGAGTAGAATTAGGCCATTCGGCCCATCGAGTCCACTCCGCCATTCAATCATGGCTGATCCCTGCCTCCAATTCCCATTTTCCTGCCTTCTCCTCATAACCCTTGACACCCATTCTAATTGAGAATTTGTCTATCTCTGCCTTAAATTATCCACTGACGGCCTCCACAGCCCTCTGTGGCAAAGAATTCCACAGATTCACCACCCTCTGACTGAAGAAGTTCCTCCTCACCTCCTTTCTAAAAGAGCGCCCTTTAATTCTGAGGCTGTGCCCTCTGGTCCTAGACTTTCCCACCAGTGGAAACATCCTCTCCACATGCACTCTATCCAGGCCTTTCATTATTCTGTGAGTTTCAATGAGGTCCCCCCTCCTCAACCTTCTAAATCGCCAGAACTCGCGGATTAGATCGCCGCAGTGGGACAGACCCTTAAGTTTCAATGAGGTCCCCCCTCCTCAACCTTCTAAACTCCAGCGAGTACAGGCCCAGTGCCGTCAAACGCTCATCATATGTTAACCCACTCATTCCTGGGATAATTCTGGTAAACCTCCTCTGGACCCTCTCCAGAGCCAGCACATCCTTCCTCCGATATGGGGCCCAAGTCTGCTCACAGTACTCCGAATGCGGCCTAGACCAGGGCCTTGTAGGGCCTCAGCAGGTCACGGGGAGAAGGTGCAGATTAGCCCCCGTCGTTAGGATCGAACCCGGGTCTCCGGCGCGGTGAGGCAGCAGATCTACCCGCTGCGCCACCCTTAATTCGCTGAGTTAAGATGACCGCTTAATTCCGCACCTGCGCTGTAAGTATGAGCGGAACACCTTGGAGGAAATGCAGGCTGGATCTGTCATCGTTAGGCCGGAGCATATACAATGCATTGAGCGGGCCATGTTTTAGGCAAAGCAATTATGTACTTCACATGAATAATTTAACGTAAGACTCGACACGAACAGCTGCTGTCTGCAACTCAAAAGAGCTTTTTAAGAAGTTAAAGCCCGGCTTGCTTAGAAGCTTAACTCAAATAAGATGTATTCACTGGAATTCCAGGAATGAGTGGGTTAGCGTATGATGAGCGTTTGTCGGCACTGGGCCTGTGCTCGCTGGAGTTTAGAAGGTTGAGGGGGAACCTCATTGAAATTTGCAGAATAGTGAAAGGCCTGGATAGAGTGGATGTGGAGAGGATGTTTCCACTAGTGGGAGAGTCCAGGGCCAGAGGTCACAGCCTCAGAATTAAAGGACGCTCTTTTAGAAAGGAGATGAGGAGGAACTTCTTTAGTCAGAGGGTGGTGAATCTGTGGAATTCTTTGCCACAGTGGACTGTGGAGGCCAAGTCAGTGGATATATTTATGGCAGAGATAGACAAATTCTTGATTAGAACGGGTGTCAAGGGTCATGGGGAGAAAGAAGGCAGGAAAATGGGATTAGGAGGCAGAGATCAGCCATGATGGAATGGCGGAGTAGACTCGATGGGCCGAATGGCCTAAATCTACTCCTATAAGTTGTGAAATACATTCATAGATTGAATGCGTGCATTCAAATACAACACCTTTAATTTGGTATTCTCCTCCCCTCTCACAGCCTTCCGCAAACTTGGCAATTAAAGGACTTTCTTTTGGGAAGGAGATGAGGAGGTATTTATTTCGGCAGTGGGTGGTGAATCTGTGGAATTTTTTGCCACAGACGGCTGTGGAGGCCAAGTCAGTGGATATTTTTAAGGCAGAGATAGATAGATTTTACTTCGGAGTCACGTGAGTGACTACGTGAAGAACCCGCTCAGCGCGCATGCGCGGCATTAACGCCAGCAGTGCAACAGCGGCAGCAGCGGGAGTTAGGCGCTCCCGCTACAGAATGAAACGGACCGTCAGGTGAGTACCCTGAGGTCGGGTTTCTAATACTAACACCTGTTTTAAGAAGCACGGGAGTCTATCACAAGTGATCAGTATATACTCAATGGCTTTAGTGGATACAAAATACAATTCATACTAGAAAAATTGCCACCAGTTCAACATTTACCCCAGAGGGTATTTTCCCTCTCCGTTAAAGAAACGAGAGGGACAAGCTGTACTGGTGAGACTAATTACAAAGGGTATCATGGGAAACATGAACCCTTGGAATTCGTATCAAATATTCGTCACTAAACCCAAAAAGATGGTGGATGTCGCATCATCATTGACTTAACTTCACTAAATATGGTTGTTAAGTATATACATTTCAAAATGGAAACGGTTGTTACTGCCAAACAACTAATTTCCAAAGGATACTTCATGGCAAGCATTCATCTTAAAGATGTTTACTATTTAGTACCATTCACAAGGATCATCGCAGATACCTGAAATTTTCCTGGATGGGGCAGCTATGGCAATTTAAAGCGTTACACAATGGGAAAATAGGCAAGACCATGGAATTGACTATGTTAACTGTATCAGCTACCAAACAGTTATTCGAAACCCTGGGATTGTCTTACATCCAGATAAATCTAAGTTGAAGCCATCCACAATCATGGACTACTTGGGCTTCACAATTAATTCAGTCTACGTGACTGTAACTTTGCCAAGAGACAAAACAGTTGAATTGGCACAGTCATGCAACAATTAATGGTCCACGTACTCCAAACTATTCGACAAGTAACAGAGTAATTGGGAATATGGTAGCAGCATTTCCAGCTACATAATTCAGACCTTTGCACTGTCAAAACTTACAAAGAGCAAAGGTACAAGCACCAAAACTACATACACGTCATTATGATCGTGTCATTGAGGTCACCCACTGAAGCAATATCATAACTACAGTGGTGGGCAAAAAATGTTTGGCATAATTTCAACCTATTATCATCACTAACAAGTAGTAGATGGACTAACCTAGAATCATCGTTACCACTTACACTGGGCATTAATTATCTACAGATGTTGGGTGACTTTTATGGTTTAAAAGCATATGCACAAATATGCATCACTTGCATGTACGGTTACAAATAGATAATACTACGGTGGTAGCCTACATTAACCATATGGGCAGCATAAAATCGGTATCATGCGACAAGTTGGTCAACACAATTTGGCAATGGTGTGTCGAAAGACATATTTGGCTATCAGTAACTTACCTGCCAGGTAAGCTAAATACAGTGGCAGACACCAGGTCACGTAAATTTAATGACAATGGATGTTAAACCCCAAATAATTTGCAAAAGTTATCATGCAATATGGCACGCCAGATATCGATTTATTTGCATCAAGGCTAAATCACCAGGTACCTATGTATGTCGCTTGGGAACCAGACCCTGAGGCAGCAGCGGTAGATGCGTTCGCGCTGGATTGGGGAAATTCTTCTTCTATGCATTTCCTCCCTTCTGCCTCATCAGTTGGGGACTACGCACAACACAATACAAGTGGACTCTGCTTCAGGTATTTTGATAGTACCCGACTGGCCTACGCAGCCATGGTTCCCAATACTCCATGACATGGTTGTTGAAACTCCAATGGCATCCCCAGTGACCCAGAGTTATTAATACCCAGTGTCGGGCACAAGCCACCCGTGCCATGAAAATCAAACTCCTGGGTTGCAGATTCTGCACAAACCACTTCTGGGACTGGGATTATCATAACAAACCGTCGACACCATGTCAGCATCCCTCCGAACATCCACTAAAAAACAGCACTTGTCCAGCATCAAAAAATGGGAGAAGTACTGCTTGGATAAAGGGACCACCTACTCAACCGCTACAGTTACCAACGTACTGGAATTCCTGGCGAACCTTCACCACGATGAAGGACTCAGCTACAGAGCCATCAACACAGCTAGAAGTGCCCTGCCTGTCTATTTAAAACCAGCTCCAGGACAACAGGCCATGGGGTCCCACCAGCTGGTGGTCAAACTAATGAAGGGTATTTACAACTCTAACCCCCTAGACCAAGGTACACCCATATATGGGATGTCAGTGTGGTCCTGACATACCTCAGGGGATGGCCACCAGCCAGATCCCTCAACCTAGAACAATCTATGCTCAAAACACTCATGTTGATGGCACTTGTATCTGCACAGAGGGTCCAGTCACTACACCTATTGCGACTGGACACCATGATCACAGCTCCAGACCAGATCTCTGTCGTTATCCAGCGACTGATCAAACAGAGCAGACCAGGAACACCTAATCCAGTCGTGGAATTCCGGGCTTACCCACCAGAACCACGGTTATGTGCCATGACCCACCTACTATCCTACATAGACACAACCAAAATATTCGAGGGAGATGAAAAGCCTTGTGGGTCAGTCATAAAAAACCTTATGGTTGGGTGACGAGCCAAACCATTGCGAGATGGCTCAAGCAGGTGCTAAAAACTGCTGGGATAAACACTAACATGTACAAATTTTATTCCACCAGGGCAGCATCCATGTCGACGGCTAAAAGAATGGACGCCTATAGACCACATCCTGGCTACAGCAGGATGGTGGGGGGAAAGACCGTTCAGAAATTTTATAATAAGCCGTTGGCAAAACCTGTTTTATTTGCAGTAAAGATTTACGGACGGCAAATATTTAATTTAAGCCCAGGGGAGCAATTTAATTTCTTTGTTGTTGTTGTTAACAAATACCATTGTGTTTTTCTACAAACAGATTCATTGGTTGATTACGATAACACTTCCTCCCTCAAGAACTTCGGCAGTGAGTGAAATAAAACTGTTACACGGTTTGAAATCACAGAGCTTTGAAGTCTTCACATAGTCACTCACGTGACTCCGAAGTAAAATAGTAAGATTAAACGAGAACTTACCAGTTTGAAGTTTGATCTGTATTTTATGAGGAGTTACGATGAGGGATTACGTGCCCTCCGCTCCCACCCTCAATAATATGGGTCAAACTGATAACTGATGTCTCCTTGTCTTTACTATGTTTACTTCAATAACTGTGTCTATCTGTGATTCCACACCGCTGCTTGGAAGTATGCCGCGCATGCGCGCTGAGCGGGCTCTTCACGTAATCCCTCATCGTAACTCCTCATAAAATACAGATCAAACTTCAAACTGGTAAGTTCTCGTTTAATCTTACTATTCTTGATTGGTACGGGTGTCAGGGGTTATGGGGAGAAGGCAGGAGAATGCGAGTAAAGTCCGATTAAAGATAGTCTGAGGGTCTCCAATGAGGTAGATAGTTGCTCAGGACCACTCTCTAGTTGGTGATAGGACGGTTCAGTTGTCTGATAACAGCTGGGAAGAAACTGTCCCTGAATCTGGAGGTGTGCGTTCGTTTTCACACTTCTGTACCTCTTGCCCGATGGGAGAGGGGGGGAAGAGGGAGTGGCTGGGGTGAGATTGGTCCTTGATTATGCTGCTGGCCTTGCTGACCCATTCCTTCTCTCCAGAGATGCTGCCCGTCCCGGTGGGCTACTCCGCCATTTTGTGTCATCCGCCATCTTCGGTTTAAACCAGCATCCGCAGTTCTTGCCCGCAGATAAGCTCGCTGCACTTGACTTAGGTTCAGGGATAATACATCTTTGTTTGCAAATGATCAAGAGGTTTGTGCAATAAGCAATGAGGAGGACAGAGACAAACGCAAACATTTGGCTGAAGTGGCAGGCGAATTAATGTCGAAAAGTGACGCCTCAGAATAAAAGTATGCGCTTTTAGAATGGAGATGAGGAAGAAAGTAAAGGGCCTGTCCCACTTACGCATCCTTGGCTCACAAATTAGGCACCCTCGTGGTCGCTTGAGGCGTATGGGCACCGTATGGCCGCGCGGGGCCGGTCCCACTTAGAAGCGCGAGGGTTATGGAGTTCTGCGGGGCTGGTCCCGACATCGCGCGGGGCTCAGAAATTCTTGCAGTGAACGAAATCTTCGCTCGCCAACGGCCTGTCGCGTAACTGACGACCAAAGTGGGACAGGCCCAAGACCCTGGCGCGACGCAACGTCTCACCGTCAACAGCAGCAGAAGCAGGCAAACGATCGCCGAGCTCGGCCTGGGGCTCACGGCCGTTGCTGCCCTTAAGCCTTTGTTCAGCTAGGTAAAAGCAGAGATGCAATGCTGAGGCTCCACAAGGCCGCACTTGGAGAACTGTTAGCAAGATTTGGGCCCCGTATCTGAGGAAGGACGTGCTGGCTCTGGAGAGAGGGGGTCAGGAGGAGGTTTACCAGAATGATCCAAGGACTGGGCCTGCGCTCGCTGGAGTTTAGAAGGTTGGGGGTTGGGGGGGAACCTCATTGAAACCAGAGCACCCGGAGAAAACCCACGCAGGTCACAAGGAGAACCTGCAAACTCCGTGCAGACAGCACCCATGGTCAGGATCGAACCCTGGGCCAATAAGTTCAGAAGTGATAGGAGCACAATTGGGCCATTCAGCCCATCGAGCTTATGCCGCCATTTAATCATGGCTGATCTATCCCTCCCTCCTAACCCCGTTCTCCTGCCTTCTCCCCGTAACCCCTGACGCCTGCACTAATCAAGAATCTATCTGAGTCTCCGCCTTAAATATATCCACCGACTTGGCCTCCCGTGGCAATGAACTCCACAGATTCACCACCCTCTGACCAAAGATGTCCGACTAAACTGTCGACATTTTCTGAAACAAAGCTTCAACTGAAAGACAATTCCCTGCTTTATTTATTTATTGTTTGCCGCTAAATTATGCATCAGTTTGTTAACGAGGTCGGAGAAGATGCAAGACTGAGTATTCTAACTTCCACTTGACTTCTGCTTGTCAACGATTACAAATATGGTGCGTGACAAAGATTCATAGAAACATAGAAGTCGGAGTACGCCATTCGGCCCTTTGAGCCAGCACCGCCTTTCAATATGATCATGGCTGATCATCCCCAATCAGTAACCCCGTTCCTGCTTTCTCCCCATACCCCTTGATTCAGTTAGCCCCAAGAGTTAAATCTAAAGGGGCTGTCCCACTTGAGTGACCTAATTGGCGAGTTTAGAAGAGTTCAGGAGAGTTTGAAAAAATGTCATGTTGAAGACCTCCTTCGACTATGTTGAAGACCAGCTTCAACTAGCTACAACTAACTTCGGGAAAATTGGACACCGAATAGTGGAGAGTGAAGACCTCCCTTCGACTATGATGAAGACCCTCGACTACCCTCGATTACCTACGACTAACGTGCCGATCTACTACGACCTATGACTAAACCTACGAATAAAAAAAGTATCGATTTTTTCCATGGCGATGTTTTTTTACTCACGGGCATTTTTCAACATGTTGAAAAAAATGCTGCAACCTAGCTGAGGTCTCGAGTACACGGGGACTACTCTCGAGCATGAAGGAGAGTTACGAAGACCTCCTACGACCTCGTGTCCACCATGCTGCGAGTTTGAGTCGAGGGCAAACTCACCAGAACTCGCGGATTAGGTGGCCCAAGTGGGACAGGCCCTTAACTCTCTTGAAAACATCCAGTGAATTGGCCTCCACTGCCTTCTGTGGCAGAGAATTCCACAGATTCACAACTCTCTGGGTGAAAAAAATGTTTCCTCATCTCAGCAATAAATGGCCTACAGTTTATTCTTAAACTGTGTGACCCCTGGTTCTGGACTCCCCCCACATGGGGAACATTTTTCCTGCATCTAGCCTGTCCAATCCCTTAAGAATTTTACATGGTTCTGTACGATCCCCTCTAAATTCCAGTGAATACAAGCTCAGTCGACCCATTCTTTCATCATATGTCAGTCCCGCCATCCAAATGCTAAAGCTGTGTTGCCTGTGGCTTGGAAATGCTAAAGCTGTGTTGCCTAATTAAAGTTGCCTGGCCTAATTAAAGTTGCCTTGCCTAATTAAAGTTGCCTTGCCTAATTAAAGTTGCCTTGCCTAATTAAAGTTGCCTTGCCTAATTAAAGTTGCCTTGCCTTCTATATAATTAAAAGTCTAATCTTGACCCTGTTTGCGCTTTATATTGATTTTAGAAAAAAATTCTACCACGTACGGCTGTGATTTTTGGCCATCTTACTCAGAGTCCCCCTCCGCTCATCAGGTGCCGAGGATTTTTCCCATGATGAAATGTAAAAGAGTTATTAGTGTTTAAAACATGTTGAGATTCTCTCTCCTGTAAATCACGCCAGGGAGTGGTCACGACTCGCTGTCTTTAGTGGCCTTGCACCCTGCTTCAAATGGTATGAAAGTGCACTTGAATTTGTTGGCCTTGCACCCTGCTTGAAGTGGTAAGAAACTGCACTTGAATTTGGTAGCCTTGTACCCTGTTTGAAATGGAATTTCAAGGAATAGCCGTGTCAACTGCCAGCCCACCAGCCGTGAGTGAGTGAGCTGCCAGCACAACAGGCTTGAGTGACTGAGCCGCCAGCCCAAGAATCCATTTGGCCCACAATGTCCATACTAGCCCTCTGGAAACCAGTCCCTTCAGCCCACAACACCCATACTAGCGTTCCAGAAACCCCACCCCCCCTCACACTGGCCACCAATATTGGAATTGGAATAGATGGAATATTGCATTGGGGGCCAACCCTCCCGTGTGATGCTGGGACCCAACGGGTCCCACTTAGTCTAGTAACTTATAAAACTAGGTATCTCCCCGCCCCTCTGCTCCTGGGCCCGGCCAAGACGGCCACCCCTCTCACCGCCCCTCCTATTAAAATCTTTCCCCCTTCATCTTAGATCTGTCCTCTGGTCCTCGATTTCCCTACTCTGGGCAAGAGACTCTGCGCAAGGGACTCTACCCGATCTATTCCTCTCATGATTTTATACACCTCTATAAGATCACCCCTCATCCTCCAGCGCTCCAGGGAATAGAGTCCCAGCCTGCTCGACCTCTTCCTGTAGCTCCGACCCTCTAGTCCAGGCAACATCCTTATACATCTTCTCTGAACCCTTTCCAACGTAACATCTTTCTTGTCACATGGTGCCCAGAACTGAACACAATACTCAGAATGCGGCCTCACCAACGTTGGGGTTCCAGGCTTCCTGTGAGTGCTATGGGTGAGTGGTGGAATATTGTGTTGGGGGATCAGGCATCCCGTGTGGGCTATGGGTGAGTGGTGGAATATTGTGTTGGTGCACCAGGCCTCCTGTGAGTGCTATGGGTGAGTGGTGGAATATTGTGTTGGGGGATCAGGCATCCCGTGTGGGCTATGGGTGAGTGGTGGAATATTGTGTTGGGGGATCAGGCATCCCGTGTGGGCTATGGGTGAGTGGTGGAATATTGCGTTGGTGCACCAGGCATCCCGTGTGGGCTATTGTAGGGGGCGCTGTCCTGTGCGCGGCTGCCCTGCCAGCAGTTGTCTGTCTTTTCACCGTTTTATTTTTATTTTTAGTTAGTTAAAGTGTTTTGTTTGGAGGTCTAGACTTTTTTATGTGGGGGGTGGGGAGGGGGAAACTACCTTTCAGGGTCCCTACCTGGTCGGAGAGGCAGCTTTTCTCCGGGCTGCAGCTTCGACCCGTCCTCGCGGCCTACCAGCGGGCCTGGAGCGGCGTTTCCTGTCGCGGACCGCCCAGAACCTCGGCTTCGGCGGCGGCACAGCGCTGGAGCGCTATCGCGGAGCGGGCGATGCCTTGCCTGGGTCGCCGCGCTGGAGCTCCGGTGAGCTGAGACCGCCGGGTAAAACATCGCGGAGCTGCGGGACTGTGGAGCGGCCAGCTGCGGGCGGCGGCGCCGAACTTTACACCGGGAGCCTGGGATCTCGCGACGAGATCGCCAGTTGTGGAGCTCCAACCGGCGCGGCCTTGTCGGCTTCGGAAGCCGCGGCCTCCAGTACGGAAGGGGCCGTTCCAGGTGTCCCAAGCCGCTGTGAGGACTCTCCCGACGCCGGAGCACCACCACCCGGCGAGAATGGCCAGGAACATCGGGCCTCCGTAGAGGCAACTGTGGAGGCCTCAATACGCCCGACTATGGGTGAACTGGGGTTGGGGACTGGACTTTGTGCCTTCCCTCATGGTGGGAGCCATTGTGGGGGGATGTTCTTTGTGTTTAAGGCTCTCATTGGTGTTATGTCTGTATTCTTTCTTTGTCTGCTGCAAAATGGCAAAAAGCATTTCACTTCATTACACCTCGGTGTATGTGAATGTGACCAATAAAATACCTTGATACTTTGGGTGAGTGGTGGAATATTGCGTTGGTGCACCAGGCCTCCCATGTGACAGGGACCCAACAGGTCCCACTTGGTCTAGTGTCTTATACAACTGCGACATGACCTCCCAACTCTATATTCAATACACTGACTGATGAAGGCAGATGTGCCAAAAGCCTTTTTGACCACCCTCCCTTCAAGGAACTATTTACCTGCACTCCCTAGATCCCTCTGTTCTATAAACCTTGGGCAGCACGGTGGCGCAGCCCAATTTTCGGCCCCATTTCCGTAACCGGCTTCCGTCTCCGCACCAGAGATCCCGTAGCGGAGCAAAGATAACTAGTGCGGAGACGGAAGCCGGTTACGGAAACATCCTCGTAAAAATCAAAGTTCTTTGGTAAAAATCTTCTAGTCATTTTCATAATTTTAATTTATGAACATAAACTGTTCCCCCGCAACGTTGATTACACTGCGGGTCGGGTCGGGTTACGGAAATGGACGAAAAAAAGTCCCACGTTCCGCTCCGTTGCATTCTACACGTCAGCCCATTGCATTTAGCAGGAGTGGTCTATTTTGCTCCGCTTTAGGATCTTTGGGCGTAGGTACTCGTGGCATCAAGTAGGTCGGGGCGTTTTTTCTAGCCTGATGAAAAATGTCCACGAGTAAAAAAGGTCATGAATTAGGTCGTGAAAGCGGGACAGGCCCTTTAGTGTGCGGGGATCGCTGGTCGGCGCAGACTCGGTGGTCCGAAGGGCCTGTTTCCGCGCTGTATCTCTAAACTAAACTAAACTAAAGCTCCTCCGCCATTTCCGCCACCTCCAACGTGACCCCACCACTCGCCACATCTTCCCATCTCCCCCCATGTCTGCCTTCCGCAAAGACCGCTCCCTCCGCAACTCCCTTGTCAATTCTTCCCTTCCCTCCCGCACCACCCCCTCCCCGGGCACTTTCCGTTGCAACCGCAAGAAATGCAACACCTGTCCCTTCACCTCCCCCCTCGACTCCATTCAAGGACCCAAGCAGTCGTTCCAGGTGCGACAAAGGTTCACCTGTATCTCCTCCAACCTCATCTACTGCATCCGCTGCTCTAGATGTCAGCTGATTTACATCGGGGAGACTAATGCGTAGGTTGGGCTGATCGTTTCGCCGAACACCTCCGCTCAGTCCGCAATAACCTACCTGAACTCCCGGTGGCTCAGCACTTCAACTCCCCCTCCCATTCCCAATCCGACCTCTCTGTCCTGGGTCTCCTCCATTGCCAGAGTGAGCAACAGCGGAAATTGGAGGAACAGCACCTCATATTCCGTCTGGGGACCTTGCGTCCGGATGGCATTAACATTGAATTCTCCCAATTTTGCTAGCCCTTGCTGTCTCCTCCCCTTCCTTAACCCTCTAGCTGTCTCCTCCCACCCTCCCATCCGCCCGCCCTCGGGCTCCTCCTCCTCCTCCCCTTTTCCTTCCTTCTCCCCCCCCCCCACCCCCCATCAGTCTGAAGAAGGGTATCGGCCTGAAACGTCGCCTATTTCCTTCGCTCCATAGATGCTGCTGCACCCGCTGAGTTTCCCCAGCAATTTTGTGTACCTTCTAAACTAAACAACTTGCCAGCTCTTTACCATTCACTGCGTAGGTCTTGCCCATGACCCACATCCCTCAATGTCCGCAAGGTAGACCAGTCCATACGGTCCAAACTGCGTACAGACGGCACCCGTGGTCAGGATGGAACCCGGGTCTCTGGCGCTGTGAGGCAGCAACTCTACCGCTGGGCCACCGTGATGCTTCTGTGTAAAGCTGACTTGCATAATCTCGCTGCTAAACTGTTTCCTTCTAAGTGCAGTCATCACTTCTGGTATCTGCCAGACTTCTGACAACTTTTCCTTTCTAATGAGTTCCGCTGTCTCTGTTATCTCATCCTCTGCGTTGACTCCTAATATCTGGGAAGTCAGACAAACATATCGTTTATCCCTCTCGCTCTTCCTCCATAAAGATCCTGCCTCCTCTTTTGATCTTCCCATGTTCTGCCATATGCTGATGTTCAGTCACAGAGCCCAGAGTCTAGGGGCGGAACGGTGGCGCAGTGGGTAGAGTCGCTGCCTTACAGCGCTTGCAGCGCCGGAGACCCGGGATCGATCCCGACTACGGGCGCTTGTCTGTACGGAGTTTGTACGTTCTCCCCGTGACCTGCGTGGGTTTTCTCAGAGATCTTCGGTTTCCTCCCACACTCCAATGACGTGCAGGTTTGTAGGTTAATTGGCTTGGTCGAAGTGTAAATTGTCCCTAGTGTGTGTAGGATAGTGTTTGTGTGCGGGGATCGCTGGTCGGTGCGGATTCGATGGGCCGAAGGGCCTGTTTCCGCGCTGTATCTCTAAACTAAACTAAAGTAAGGTCATGCGACAAGGAAAAAAGGCACGCTGACCAAGATACTTCATATCCACACGAGTCCAAGTTGCCCACGTGTCAGGGTGGAGAATTCCTATCATAAGTTCTGGAGTTTACAAGGATGAGGGGACACCTCATTGAAACTCACAGAATAATGAAAGGCATAGATAGAGTGGATGTGGAGAGGATGTTTCCACTGGTGGGAGAGACTAGGACTAGAGGTCAGAGCCTCAGAATTAAAGGGCGCTCTTTTCGAAAGGAGGTGAGGAGGAACTTCTTTAGTCAGAGGGTGGAGCAGAATTAGGCCATTCGGCCCATCAAGTCTACTCCGCCATTCAATCATGGCTGATCTATCGCTCCCATTCTCCCCGTAACCCCCTGACACCCGCACTAATCAAGAATCTGTCAATCCCCACCTTAAAAATATCCACTGAATTGGCCTCCATAGCATTCTATGGCAAAGAAGTCCCCAGATTCACCACCCTCTGATTATCAAAATTCCTCCGCATCTCCTTTCCAAAGGTACATCCTTTTATTCTGAGGCTGTGCCCTCTGGTCCTAGGCTAGCAGTCCTGAATGACTGCCTACCTCATTGGTAACTCTCGAACTATCTTTGTTTGGACTTTACCTTGCACTAAACGTTATTCCCTTATCATGTATCTACACACTGTAAATGGCTGGCTCGAAGGGCCGAATGGCCTACTCCTGCACCTATTGTCTATTGTCTCGATTGTAATCATGTGTTGTCTTTCTGCTGACTGGTTAGCACGCAACAAAAGCTTTTCACTTGGGAGAGTCTAGGACCAGAGGGCACAGCTCAGAATTAAAGGGCGCTCTTTTTGAAAGGAGGTGAGGAGGAACTTCTTTAGTCAGAGGGTGGTGAATCTGTGGAACTCATTTTTAGTTTAGTTTTGAGATACAGCGCGGAAACAGGCCCTTCGGCCCATCAGGTCCGCGCCGACCAGCGATCCCCGCACATTAACACTATCCTACACCCACTATTTTTGGGACAATTTTTACATTTGTACCAAGCCAATTAACCTACAACCCTGCACGTCTTTGGAGTGTGGGAGGAAACCGAAGATCTCGGAGAAAACCCACGCAGGTCACGGGGAGAGAACGTGCAAACTCCGTACAGACAGCGCCCGTAGTCGGGATTGAACCCGGGTCTCCGGCGCTGTGAGGCAGAAACTCTACCGCTGCGCCACCATGCCATCTACAGAGGGCTGTTGGAGGCCAAGTCAGAGGATATTTTTCAAGGCACAGATAGACAAATTCTTGATTAGAATGGGCGTCGAGTGCAGGGGGGCCATGATTGAATGGCGGAGTGGACTCGATGGGCCAAATGGCCTAATTCTACTCGTGTAAAGCCCCTGTCCCAATTAGGAAACCTGAACGGAAACCTCTGGTGACCTTGCGCCCCGCCCAAGGTTTCCGTGAGGTTCCCGGAGGTTTTGGTCACTCTCCCTAATGGTGGAAAGTGGTTTCCGCGTAGTCGAGGCTTCTTCTATGTTCCTGCGATTATTTCAACAAATTCAAAACCGGCCTCGACTAAAAATAGGTTGCCGTTTGGTCGAGGCCAGTGGAGTGGGGTCGCTATTTACTTATAGGCAGTCGAAGGCCATCTCCTTCGCTGACCCCGCCATTTTGATTGGCTCATTGGAGTTTTCAGCATGTTTTCGGGACCTAGAAGAACCGCCGGAAGGTAAAATGCCCGCTAACTTTATTAAACTTCTTAAAACTGTCTCCACTCCTTCTCTCCCCCCTTCTTTCTCCCCTTCTCTCTCTCCCATTCTCTCCCTTCTCTCCCCCTTCTCTCCCCATTCTCTCTCCCCTTCTCTCCCCCTTCTCTCCCCCTTCTCTCCCCCTTCTCTCTCCCCTTCTCTCTCCCCTTCTCTCCCCCCTTCTCTCCCCCCTTCTCTCAGCCGTTTACCTTCCTCTTCATCGCGCAGACAGCGCTCCTCCGCGCTCCTACCTTTGCGATGTGTGTGTGTGTGTGTGTGTGCGGTCGGTAGCAAAGATCCTGTAGGATCTGTGGTCAGTAGATGCAGCTCACCCTTCAGCCGAGGCTTTTCAGGTGAGTGACCAAAACCTCTGGTTACTAACGGAAACCTTGGGTGGGGCGCAAGGTGACCAGAGGTTTCCGTTCATAGAAACATAGAAAATAGGTGCAGGAGTAGGCCATTCGGCCCTTCGAGCCCACCGCTATTCAATATGATCATGGCTGATCATCCAACTCAGTATCCTGTACCTGCCTTCTCTCCATACCCCCTGATCCCTTTAGCCACAAGGGCCACATCTAACTCCCTCTTAAATATAGCCAATGAACTGGCCTCAACTACCTTCTGTGGCAGAGAATTCCACAGATTCACCACTCTCTGTGTGTGAATAAAAAATGTTTTTCTCATCTCGGTCCTAAAAGATTTCCCCCTTATCCTTAAACTGTGTGACCCCTTGTTCTGGACTTCCCCAACATCGGGAACAATCTTCCTGCATCTAGCCTGTCCAACCCCTTAAGAATTTTGTAAGTTTCTATAAGATCCCCCCTCAATCTTCTAAATTCCAGCGAGTACAAGCCGAGTCTGTCCAGTCTTTCTTCATATGAAAGTCCTGACATCCCAGGAATCAGTCTGGTGAACCTTCTCTGTACTCCCTCTATGGCAAGAATGTCTTTCCTCAGATTAGGAGACCAAAACTGTACACAATACTCCAGGTGTGGTCTCACCAAGACCCTGGTGAACCTTCTCTGTACTCCTGTAAATTCTAGCGCGTTTCAGGTTTCCTAAGTGGGACAGGGGCTTAACTTGTGAACTTGTGACATTGACGTAAATCCTCTCTGCACCATGTCCAGCGTCACGACATACCTCGCTATAGCAGGGGTGACACAGCTGGTTAAGCTGCCTGATTAAGTTCAGAAGAAATGCATTCTGCTGGAAAATGAGAATGAGCCTTTCAATTATGGCCATGGTGTCACGAATGAAGGGACCAGGGTGAAAGGGAATTAAATAATAATCCAGCGCAGTAATTCAGCAGAAATATATAACGGATAAGAAATAGATTATTTACTTCCCAAGAAGATAGATACAAAATGGTGGAGGTACTCAGCGCGACAGGCAGCGTCTCTGGAGAGAAGGTCGACGTTTCGGGCCGAGACCCTTCTTCAGACTGAGAGTCGGAGGAGAGGGAAACATAGAGGGTGATTCATTCATTCTATATCACCATCTACGCCTCTTGTTACCCGACTCTCAGTCTGAAGAAGGGTCTCGACCCGAAACGTCACCCATTCCTTCTCTCCAGAGAAGCTGCCTGTCCCGCTGAGTTACTCCAGCACTTTGTGCCTATCTTTGGCGTAAACCGGCATCTGCAGTTCCTTCCTGCACCTTATTGTGTAGTGCGGCACGGTGGCGCAGCGGTAGAGTTGGTGCCTCACAGCGCCAGAGGCCCGGGTTCGATCCCGCCTATGGGTGCTGTCTGTACGGAGTTTGCACGATCTCCTCCGTGACCTGCGTGGGTTTTCTCCGAGATCTTCACTTTCTTCCCACACTCCAACGACGTGCAGGTTTGTAGGTTAATTGGCTTCGGTAAAATTGGAAAATGTGCTTGCGTGTGTGGGATAGTGTTAGTGTGCGGGCGATCGATGGTCGGCATGGACTTGGTGGGCCGAAGGGCCTGTTTCCATGCTGTATCTTTTCTTTATTTTATTTTGGAGATCCAGCGCGGAACCAGGCCCTTCGGCCCACCGAGTCCCGGGTTCGATCCTGACTACGGGCGCTGTCTGTGTGGAGTTTGTACGTTCTCCTCCGTGACCTGTGTGGGTTTTCTCCGGGTGCTCTGGTTTCCTCCCACACTCCAAAGACGTACAGGTTTGTAGGTTAATTGGCTTGGTAAATGTAAACATTGTCCCTAGTGTGTGCAGGATAGTATTAACGTGCGGGGATCGCTGGTCGGCGCGGACTCGGTGGGCCGAAGGGCCTTTTTCCGCGCTGTGTCTCTCAACTAAACTAAACTAGTGCAGGAATAATATAGACAAAAGTGCTGGAGAAACTCAGCGGGTGCGGCAGCATCTATGGAGCGAAGGAAATAGGCAACGTTTCGGCACGAAACGTTGCCTATTTCCTTCGCTCCATAGATGCTGCTGCACCCGCTGAGTTTCTCCAGCACTTTTGTCTACCTTGTGTGAATGTGTGTGAATGTGTGTGAGTGATTGGTGGTGGTCGGAGCAGATTGGCAGCCACGCTTCCGTCAGTCTGCCCCAGTGCAGCTGTGGCTACAGAAGTAGCTTACCACCACCGAGTGTGACTGAGGAGTGAATGAATAATGCGATGTAAAGCGCCTTGAGTATTAGAAAGGCGCTATATAAATCCCATCCATTATTATTATTATTACCTTCGATTTTCCAGCATCTGCAGTTCCTTCTTAAACACAGGAATAGTATAAACGGACACCTAATGATCAGCATGGACTCGGTGGGCTGAAGGGCCTGTTTCAGCATTGTATCCATTCAATTAATTTATTTTCCTTTTGCTTTTCGAATTGGTTTTCACTTAACTTTTGCGCCAGCATCGCATAATCCGTTTATTTTCCTTTCTATATTTTAGCCGACAATCGACATTATTTGTTATTTAATTTAGTTTCACCCTTGTCTCTTCGTTCATGGAACGATGTCAGTAATTAATAGTTCGTTCTCATTTTCCACCAGAGAGCTTTTCTTCTGAACTTAATCAATCTGCGTGTTAAGTCTTTTCAATTACTTTTCTAATTCTTTTTACTTTCATTAGCTCCATTCTTACTTCTTTCGATTAGACGATCTCTTGGGACGCGACTACATCGAGAAGGCACAGTCAAAAACTCACACCTCTGCTTCCTCAGAAGGCTGAGGAAGTTCGGCATGTTCCCGACAACTCTCACCAACTTCTACAGATGCGCCGTGGAAAGCATTTTTATCGGGATGCATCACATCACGGTTTGGGAACAGCTCCGTCCATGACCCGCGAGGAATCGCAGAGAATTGTGGACGCAGCCCAGACCGTCACACACACAAACCGACCTCCCTTCCATCGACTCCATCTACACCTCACGCTGCCTCGGCAAGGCCAGCAGCATCATCAAGGACCAGTCTCACCCCGGCCACTCCCTCTTCTCCCCTCTCCCATCGGGCAAGAGGTACAGAAGTGTGAAAACGAACGCACACACCTCCAGATTCACGGACAGTTTCTTCCCAGCTGTTATCAGGCAACTGAATCATCCTACCACAACCAGAGAGCGGTCCTGAACTACTATCTACCTCTTTGGTGACCCTCGGACTATCCTTGATCAGACTTTGCTGGCTTTACCTTGCACTAAATGTTATTCCCTTATCCATGTATCTGTACACTGTAAATGGATCAACATGTATATTTCCGCCGACTGGTTAGCACGCAACAAAAGCTTTTCACTTTACCTCGGTACACGTGACAATAAACAATAAACTAAACTGAACTAGAAGATAGGTTGTGAGCAGTTTTGGGCCCCATATCTGAGGAAGGATGTGCTGGCTCTGGAGAGGGTCCAGAGGAGGTTTATGAGAACGATCCCAGGGATGATTGGGTTAACGTATGATGAGTGTTTGACGACACTGGGCCTGTACTCGCTGGAGTTTAGAAGGATGAGGAGGGACCTCATTGAAACTTAAGGGTCTGTCCCACTGCGGCGATCTAATCCGCGAGTTCTGGGGAGTTTGCCCTCGACTCATACTTGCAGCGTAGTCGACACGAGGTCCTAGGACGTCTTTGTAACTCTCCTTCATGCTCGAGCGTACTCGAGGCCTCAGTTAGGTTTTCTTTAGCATGCTGAAAAATTCCCGCGAGTAAAAAAAGGTCGCTATGGAAGAAATCGATACTTTTTTTACTTGTAGGTTTAGTCGTAGTAGGTCGGCATGTTAGACGTAGGTAATCGAGGGTAGTCGAAGATAGTCTTCATCATAGTCGAAGGGAGGTCGAAGGAGGTCGTCTTCACTCTCCACTATTCGGTGTCCAATTTTCCCGAAGTTGGTCGTAGCTAGGCGAAGCTGGTCTTCAATATAGTCGAAGGAGGACAAAGGAGGTCTTCAACTCCTTTGGAGGACTTACACAGTTCCCGCTGCATCAAAAAATCCCAGAGTATTATAAAGGACATTTCCCACCCCTGACACAACCTGTTTGAACTGTTGCCATCAGGCAGGCAGTACAGATGCACAAGGACAAGGACAAACAGACTTAAAAACAGTGTTTACCCCACTGCTATAAAGGCACTAAATGTAGCCGCCAAGGAACGCAGGGGCGATACATACTAAGGGACTGTGGTACACTGTGAAATCGACAGAAGGATGTAGGGCTGGGTGTTTATGCGTGCTATTTTCATGATATTTATTTTAGTTGTTTATCTTATTTTAATATTTTACCTTGTATATATCGTTAGCTTTTAGAAATGTTTGAATGGTGCACTGACTGGCTGACATTTTTAAATTTTGTTGTACATGGTTCATGTTACAATGACAATAAAGAAACTATTCTATATTCTATTCAACATGACACTTTTTCAAACTCTCCTAGACTCTTCTAAACTCGCCAATTAGGTCTCCGCAGTGGGACAGCCCCTTTACCCAATAGTGAAAGGCCTGGATAGAGTGGACTTGGACGGGATGTTTCCACTAGTGGGAGAGTCTAGGACCAGAGGCCACAGCCTCAGAATAAAAGGACGCACCTTTAGAAAGGAGATGAGGAGGAATCTCTTTAGCCAGAGGGCGGTGAATCTGTGGGATTCATTGCCACAGACGGCTGTGGAGGCCAAGTTAGTGGATATTTTTATATAACCATATAACCATATAACAATTACAGCACGGAAACAGGCCATCTCAGCCCTACAAGTCCGTGCCGAACAACTTTTTTCCCCTAGTCCCACCTGCCTGCACTCATTACATGGTAAATGGTAGGGAATTGAAGAATGTAGGTGAACAGAGGGATCTGGGAATAACTGTGCACAGTTCCATGAAAGTGGAATCTCATGTAGATAGGGTGGTAAAGAAATCTTTTGGTGTGCTGGCCTTTATAAATCAGAGCATTGAGTATAGAAGTTGGGATGTAATGTTAAAATTGTACAAGGCATTGGTGAGGCCAATTCTGGAGTATGGTGTACAATTTTGGTCGCCTAATTATAGGAAGGATGTCAACAAAATAGAGAGAGTACAGAGGAGATTTACTAGAATGTTGCCTGGGTTTCAGCAACTAAGTTACAGAGAAAGGTTGAACAAGTTAGGGCTTTATTCTTTGGAGCGCAGAAGGTTAAGGGGGGACTTGATAGAGGTTTTTAAAATGATGAGAGGGATAGACAGAGTTGACGTGGAAAAGCTTTTCCCACTGAGAGTAGGGAAGATTCAAACAAGGGGACATGACTTGAGAATTAAGGGACTGAAGTTTAGGGGTAACATGAGGGGGAACTTCTTTACTCAGAGAGTGGTAGCTGTGTGGAATGAGCTTCCAGTGAAGGTGGTGGAGGCAGGTTCGTTTTTATCATTTAAAAATAAATTGGATAGTTATATGGATGGGAAAGGAATGGAGGGTTATGGTCTGAGCGCAGGTATATGGGACTAGGGGAGATTATGTGTTCGGCACGGACTAGAGGGGTCGAGATGGCCTGTTTCCGTGCTGTAATTGTTATATGGTTATATGGTTATACCATAACCCTCCATTCCCTTCTCATCCATATGCCTATCCAATTTATTTTTAAATGATACCAACGAACCTGCCGCCACCACTTCCACTGGAAGCTCATACCACACCGCTACCACTCTCTGAGTAAAGAAGTTCCCCCTCATGTTACCCCTAAACTTCTGTCCCTTAATTCTGAAGTCATGTCCTCTTGTTTGAATCTTCCCTATTCTCAAAGGGAAAAGCTTGTCCACATCAACTCTGTCTATCACTCTCATCATTTTAAAGACCTCTATCAAGTCCCCCCTTAACCTTCTGCGCTCCAAAGAATAAAGACCTAACTTATTCAACCTATCTCTGTAGCTTAGTTGTTGAAACTCAGGCATCATTCTAGTAAATCTCCTCTGTACTCTCTCTATTTTGTTGACATCCTTCCTATAATTGGGCGACCAAAATTGTACAGATTTGGTCTCACCAATGCCTTGTACAATTTTAACATTACATCCCAGCTTCTATACTCAATGCTCTGATTTATAAAGGCTAGCATACCAAAAGCTTTCTTTACCACCCTATCTATATGAGATTCCACCTTCAAGGAACTATGCACGGTTATTCCCAGATCCCTCTGTTCAACTGTATTCTTCAATTCCCTACCATTTACCATGTACGTCCTATTTTGATTTGTCCTGCCAAGGTGTAGCATCTCACATTTATCAGCATTAAACTCCATCTGCCATCTTTCAGCCCATTTTTCCAAATGGCCTAAATCACTCTGTAGACTTTGGAAATCCTCTTAATTATCCACAACACCCCCTATCTTGATATCATCTGCATACTTACTAATCCAATTTACCACCCCTTCATCCAGATCATTGATGTACATGACAAACAACAAAGGACCCAACACAGATCCCTGAGGGACCCCACTAGTCACCTGCCTCCAACCCGACAAACAACCATCCACCATTACCCTCTGGCTTCTCCCATTCAGCCACTGTTGAATCCATCTTGCTATTCCTGCATTTATACCCAACAGTTGAACCTTCTTAACCAACCTTCCATGAGGAACCTTGTCAAAGGCCTTACTAAAGTCCATATAGACAACATCCACTGCTTTACCCTCGTCAATTTCCCTAGTAACCTCTTCAAAAAATTCAAGAAGATTAGTCAAACTTGACCTTCCAGGCACAAATCCATGTTGACTGTTCCTAATCAGACCCTGTTTATCCAGATGCTTATATATATTATCTCTAAGTATCTTTTCCATTAATTTGCCCACCACTGAAGTCAAACTAACAGGTCTATAATTGCTAGGTTTACTCTTAGAACCCTTTTTAAACAATGGAACAACATGCGCAGTACGCCAATCCTCGGGGACTATTCCCGTTTCTAATGACATTTGAAATATTTCTGTCATAGCCCCGGCTATTTCTACACTAACTTCCCTCAATGTCCTAGGGAATATCCTGTCAGGACCTGGAGACGTATCCACTTTTATATTTTTCAAAAGTGTCAGTACTTCCTCTTCTTTGAATCTCATAGTTTCCATAGCTACTCTTCTTGTTTCCCTTACCTCACATAATTCAATATCCTTCTCCTTGGTGAATACCGAAGAAAAGAAATTGTTCAATATCTCCCCCATCTCTTTTGGCTCTGCAGATAGCTGTCCACCCTGACTCTCTAATGGACCAATTTTATCCCTCGTTATCCTTTTGCTATTAATATAGCGGTAGAAACCCTTTGTATTTACTTTCACCTTACTTGCCAAAGCAACCTCATGTCTTCTTTTAGCTTTTCTAATTTCTTTCTTAAGATTCTTTTTACATTCTTTATACTCCTCAAGCACCTCATTTACTTCATGCTGCCTATAATTATTGTAGATCTTCCTCTTTTTCCGAACAAGATGTCCAATTTCCCTTGAAAACCAGGGCTCTTTCCAATTTTTACTGTTTCCTTTCAACCGAACAGGGACATAAAGATTCTGTCCTCTTAAAATTTCCCCTTTAAATGTCCACCATTTCTCTTCTACATCTTACCCATAAAACAAAATGTCCCAGTTCACTCCTTTTAGATCATCTCGCATCTCATCAAAGTTAGCCTTTCTCCAATCAAAAATCTCAACCCTAGGTCCAGTTCTGACCTTCTCCATAATTATATTGAAACTAATGGTATTGTGATCACTGGACCCGAACTGTTCCCCAACGCATACCTCCGCCACCTGTCCCGTCTCATTTCCTAACAGGAGGTCCAACACTGCCCCTCCTCTAGTAGGTACCTCTATGTATTGCTGCAAAAAACTATCCTGCACACATTTTACAAACTCCAAACCATCCAGCCCATTTACCGAATGTGTTTACCAGTCTATGTGTGGAAAGTTGAAATCTCCCACAATCACTACTTTGTGCTTACTACTAATATCTGCTATCTCCTTATATATTTGCTCTTCCAATTCTCGATCCCCATTTGGCGGTCTATAATACACCCCTATAAGTGTTGCTACACCTTTCCCACTTCTCAGTTCCACCCAAATAGCCTCCCTAGATGAGCCCTCTAATCTATCCTGCCAAAGCACTGTTGTAATATCTTCCCTGACTAGCAATGCAACACCTCCACCTCTTGCCCCTCCAATTCTATCACACCTGAAGCAACAAAATCCTGGAATATTTAGTTTCCAATCACAGCCCTCCTGCAACCATGTTTCACTGATCGCCACAACATCGCGCGTGACGTACGTCGTCAAGACGCTGCGTACGGCGTCGAGGCGGCTGCGGGCCGGCGGGCCGTTGCCGCGCGGAATTTATGAACACGGTCAGTTTTTCGGAACTCCACGCAATGTCGGGACCAGCCCCGCACAACTCCATACGGCTCCGGCGATCGAAGTGGGACCGGCCCCGCCAGGCCGTACGGCTCAAGCGACCACGTTAGGTCGCGCTTGCCGCATGCAGTCGCATGCTCGTGGGACAGGCCCTTTAATTGACTTCGGTAAAATAATAAAATAGTGTGTAGGATAGTGCAGGTGATCGCTGGTCGGCGAGGACACGGTGGGGCGAAGGTCCTGTTTCCGCGCTGTATCTCGAAAGCTTCTAAAGCATTGTTGTATTGCCGTGTTATTGCGTTAATGGGCCTTATAAGCTGCAGTAAGGAAGAATCTGGACACATGACAATTAAAGACTGTGGACTCTCACAACAGAACCGTGGCTGATAAAATAGGTTCATCCAATTTCAAGGCTGAACCAATAATAGACTGACTACAAGGCCATAAATTATTGTCAATGATATTGTCATAAAATCTCCCTCCTCATGTACGCAGTCAATGTTTAAACCACAGTTCAACGCGCTATATAGTGGTGATGCGGAGTGGTAGAGTTGCTGCCTCACAGCACCAGAGAGCCAGGTTCCATCCTGACCACGGGCGCTTGTCTGTACGCCGTTTGCACGTTCTCCCCGTGACCCGCGCGACTTTACTCCGGGCGCTCCGCTTCCCTCCCGCACTCCAAAGACGCGCAGGTTTGCAGGTGAATTGGCTTCGGTAAAAATTGTAAATTGTCTCCAGAGTGTGCGTGGGATAGCTCTAGTGTACGGGGGCCGCCGGTCGGCGCGGACTTGGCGGCAGGCCGGAGGGGGGGCTGTTTCCCGCACGCTGTAGCTCCGGAGTCGAAAGTTTCGGTTTAGTTTAGAGATACAGCGCGGTCCGCGGAAACAGGCCCTTCGGCCCACCGTGTCCGTGCCGACCAGCGATCCCCGCACACTTACACTACCCTACACACGCCAGGGACAATTTACTTTCATGCCAAGTCAATTAACCTACAAACCTGCACGTCTTTGGAGTGTGGGAGGAAACCGGAGCACCCGGGCAGGTCACGAGGAGAACGTGCAAACTCCGCACAGTCAGCACCCGTAGTCGGGATCGAACCGGGGTCTCTGGCGCTGTGAGGCAGTGACTCTACCACTGTGCCACCGTGCTGCCCTAAAAATCTCACTATCCTGCTTTCTTCCCGATCCTTTAAGTAATTATCCTGGACAAGTTATTGATTAAATATTGATCCCTTCGGTAAACTGCTGTGATAATGTTCTCCCTGGTTATTGGCTCATCTTGAGGTCAATTGTTTGTCTTTAGTTCCCAGTGGAAATCATTCGATATTTATCTTATCTGTTGCTTTTACAGCTTTCATCCGCTCTGCTCCGAGACTCGAGGGACCTGAGCTACAGGGAGAGGTTGAGCAGGCTGGGACTCTAATCCTTGGAGCGCAGGAGGATGAGGGGTGACTTTACGAAATCATGAGAGGAATAGATCGGGGTAGGTCCACAGAGTCTCTTGCCCAGAGTCGGGGAATCGAGGACCAGAGGACACAGTGTCTGAGCATGTGCTGAACAGCAGGTCCTTGTAGCTCCGAGTCTTGTTTAGTGTTTGAATGTGTTTTGTGCGTTGGTTGTTGTTGTAGTGTAGTATTTTACACAGTGTGTGTGTGTGGAGTCGCGTATAGGAGGGATGAACTCCTTATGCGGTGACAGGCAGCTTACGGAATAAAATACCCTATTCCGTCTGAGCTGAAGAAGCCGTTCCGTGGTTGCCGTGCCGATGCCAGGCTTAGGGCCTGGAGGTGGAGATGCAAGCCATCGACCCTTATGGGGAACGTCGACTCATTCCCTAACAAGTACAATACAATACTGTTTATTGTCATTTGAACCTCACAAGAAGTTCAAACGAAATTTGGTTTCTGCAGCCATACAAACAAGAAAAAGAACCAAGACACACACCAACACAATCCACACAAACATCCATCACAGCGAATCTCCTCCTCACTGTGATGGAAGGCAAAGTCTTGTCTCTCCCCTGCTCTCCATTCTTCTCCCGATGTCAAAGTCAAAGCCCCCGGCGGGCGCTAGCAAGTCCCGCGGCCACTTGAAGCCGCGCCGGGCGATGTAAGGCCCTGCTCCGGGTCCTGATGTTGGAGCCCCCAGCGGGCGCTAGCAAGTCCCGCGGCTGTTTAAGCCGCGCCGGGCGATGTAAGGTACCGCTCCAGGTCACTTTCAACCCCACAATTCGGGCGGGAGAAGTTGCCGTTGCCGGTGCCCCGCAAAGCAGTCTCCCACCAGCTCCCCGTGTCACCATCCACCGGAGTCGGGTCGCAGCAGCGCGCCACCGCAGCTCTCCACGCTCCGAAGCCGGCCAGCTCCACGATGGTAGGTCCGCAGCTCCGCCGGCTCCGTGACTTGAGCCCCCAGGTCGTTCCGGTTGGAGGCCGCTCCACGGCTCCAGGCCCCAACGACAACGGAGGCCCGATAGGGAAAAGGTCGGGTCCCCGTACAGGGAAGAGATCTAAAAGTTTCCCCCACCCACCCCTCCCGCCCCCCACACATACACAGTCAAAAACCCACCACAAACTAGACCCTCAACAGGACAATAAAATAAAAAAAGACGGACGGACTGCAGAGGCCGCTGCGAGGTCGGTCACGCTGCCCACCGCCACCGCCCACAAGCGTGAGGAGCTGGAGGCCCTCATGAAGAAGCAGCGGGTCTACCGTGAGCGCAATCTGATGCGTTTGACCGAGACGTGGCTGACAGACAACATCCTGTGTGGATCTCCCCGGCTTCACTATGGTACGGGCGGATAGAGACCCAAAGGCGAGTGGGAAGACCAAAGGTGGGGGACTCGCTCTGCTGGTGAACAATAGATGGTGTGATCCCGGTCACATAACTGTGAAAGATAAGATCTGTGGCCGGGATATTGAGCTCCTGGAGGTTGGACTGAGACCTTATTATGAACCGAGGGAGTTCTCCCACATCGCCGCCATTATTGTTTACATTCCTCCTCGAGCGGAGCCGGGAGTCACGTGTGACGTCACCAAAGAGGCTGTCGCGAGTTTACAGGCCAGACACCCGGACGTACTCATTGCCTTATCAGGGGACTTCAATCATGTGAACATCCTGAGGACATTAAAAAAGACTGGTCTGCCCCAACAGCTGCTGACAACGTTCTACCGCTGCACCACAGAGAGCATATTAACGTATGGCATCTCTGTGTGGTATCTCAGCTGCACGGAGGCGGAGAGGAGAGCTCTTCAGCGCGTCGTCCACAGAGCGCAGAGGATTATTGGGACACAGCTACCAGCCTTGGACGGCATATACCACACACGGTGCCTCAGGAAGGCCGTCACCATCCATAAAGACTCCTCACACCCTTGTAACGGAACTGTTCGAACTACTTCCCTCCGGCAGACGTTACAAGGCCTTCTACGCCCGAACCTCCAGACTCAGGAACAGCTTCATTCCCAGAGCTATAGGGGCTCTGAACCGGCCCTGCTGAGTGCCCCCCACCCCCCCTGGACTGTCTCCCTCGGATGGTCACGTCACACAGACACATCTGCACTTTAGTCTGTTTGAACTGTTTTGACTGTTTTACTGTTCTTTTTACAAACCATGTTCTCGGGATATCAATATCTAAATCTAAATCTTATTAGTTATTTAAGTTATGACATCGGATGGAAGCTGCAAACCAAATCTCGTTGCACTTATGTCCAATGGCAATAAAATATATTATTATTATCAGCCCCCACATGTCGGGCTTCTCTCACTATGTTGACTGTCCCACAAGGCACAATAAGACTCTGGACTTGTGCTATGTCAATGTCAAGGAGGCCTATAGTGTCTTAGCCTTTCCACCGTTTGGCAAATCAGATCACAACCTGGTTTACCTAAGGCCTTCTTACAAACCCTGTGTTCTGACACAGCCTACATCCACCCGGTCTTTTGGAAAGTTGACACCAGAGGCCAGTGAATGACTGAAGGCCTGCTTTCAATGACACAGACTGGGACCACAGGAATTCAACAGCAGTATGGACATCCTTAGACTCAGCGAGACTCCTGACGACACAGCGAGACTCCCGATGGCCACCGAAAAAAAGGACCACATCACTCCGATCCTGGCCTCTCTCCACTGGTTCCGTATACATTTCAAGCCCCTCCTCCATGTCTACAAAGCCCTCAATGGGCTTGCCCCCTCCTACATTAAAAGTCTTCTCACCCACCACCCCACCTCCAGGTCCCTCAGATCGGCCGACTTGGGGCTGCTGAATATCCCGCGGTCTAGGCATAAGCTCAGGGGCGATCGACCGTGCCTTTGCGGTTGCAGCCCCTAGACCGTGGAGCAGCAGCATCCCCCTTCCCATCAGAACCGCCCCCTCCATCGACTCCTTTAAGTCAAGACTAAAATCTTATCTATACTCCCAAGCCTTTCCTGACGTCCACTGAGCGAGGGCTACATGTATATATGTATGTAGTTTGTTTGTTTATACTATTCTTATACTTTTCCCTTTGAGAATAGGGAAGATTCAAACAAGAGGACATGACTTCAGAATTAAGGGACAGAAGTTTAGGGGTAACATGAGGGGGAACTTCTTTACTCAGAGAGTGGTAGCGGTGTGGAATGAGCTTCCAGTGGAAGTGGTGGCGGCAGGTTCGTTGGTATCATTTAAGAATAAATTGGATAGGTATATGGATGAGAAGGGAATGGAGGGTTATGGTATGAGTGCAGGCAGGTGGGACTAAGGGAAAAAATTGTTCGGCACGGACTTGTAGGGCCGAGATGGCCTGTTTCCGTGCTGTAATTGTTATATGGTTATATGGTTATATGGTTATAACAAATGTAAAAGGCACTTTGGCCAACGAGAGTTGTTTTTTTAAATGTGCTATATAAATAAATGTGACTTGTGACTTGTGACACGGACAGGATGGCTGGATACATAACGGACTACATCGACTTCTGCAGGGATGTTGTTGTGCCAGTAAGAACTGTGTGCTGCTTCCCCAACAACAAACCTTGGATTACAAGCAACATCAAGAGCCTCCTAAACGAGAAAAAGGAGGCTTTCGAGGTTGATGGCTGGGAAAAAATCAAGAGGGCACAGCATGAGCTGAAAAGGAGCTTGAAGTAGGCAAAAGGGGACTATAAAAGGAAGCTGGAGAGGAAACTGCAGCTGAAGAACATCAAAGAGGTGTGGAGAGGAATGAACACCATCACTGGCTTCGAGGAGAAGAGAAGCCAGCCATCAGGAGAAGTGGATAAGGCCAATGAGTTTAACCTGTTCTATAACAGGTTTCATCTGGTGTACCCTCCCACCTCCACAGGTGCAGCCTCTAACCCACCCTCACCTCCACGAGGCAGCCCCCCCCCCCCCCCCCCCCCCCCCCCCCACACCACAGCTGCAGCACCTCCTACGCCGGCAAAATAAGATTATTAAGGGATTGGACACGCTAGAGGCAGGAAACATGTTCCCGATGTTGGGGAGTCCAGAACCAGGGGCCACTGTTTAAGAATAAGGGGTAAGCCATTTACAACGGAGATGAGGAAACACTTTTTCTCACAGAGAGTTGTGAGTCTGTGGAATTCTCTGTGGAGGCTAATTCCCTGGATGCTTTCAAGAGGGAGTTAATAGGGCTCTTAAAGATAGCGGAGTCAGGGGATATAGGGAGAAGGCAGGAACGGGGTACTGATTGTGGATGATCAGCCAAGATGACAGTGAATGGCGGTACACAAAATTGCTGGAGGAACTCAGCGGGTGCAGCAGCATCTATGGAGCGGAGGAAATAGGCGACGTTTCGGGCCGAAACCCTTCTTCAGACTGATGGGGGGTGGGGAAAGAAAGAAGGAAAAAGGGGAAGAGGAGGAGCCCGAGGGCGGGCGGATGGGAGGGTGGAAGGAGACAGCTAGAGGGTGAAGGAAGGGGAGGGGACAGCACAGGCTAGCCAAATTGGGGGAATGGCGGTGCTGGCTCGAAGGGCCGAATGGCCTACTCCTGTACCTATTTTCTATGTTTCTATATTTCTATGTTTGGCCCATACCCCACTAAACCTGTCCCATCCATGTACCCGTCTAACTGTTTCTTAAACATTGCGATAGTCCCAGCCTCAACTACCACCTATTGTCTATTGCCTATAGCTACACTAATCCCACTTTTTAAAAAGGGAGGGAGAGAGAAAACGGGGAATTACAGACCAGTTAGTCTAACATCGGTAGTGGGGAAAATGCTGGAGTCAGTTATTAAAGATGGGATAGCAGCACATTTGGAAAGTGGTGAATTCATTGGACAAAGTCAGCATGGATTTACGAAAGGTAAATCATGTCTGACGAATCTTATAGAATTTTTCGAGGATGTAACTAGTAGCGTGGATAGGGGAGAACCAGCGGATGAGTTATATCTGGACTTTCAGAAGGCTTTCGACAAGGTCCCACATAAGAGATTAGTATACAAATCTAAAGCACACGGTATTGGGGGTTCAGTATTGATGTGGATAGAGAACTGGCTGACAAACAGGAAGCAAAGAGTAGGAGTAAACGGGTCCTTTTCACAATGGCAGGCAGTGACTAGTGGGGTACCGCAAGGCTCAGTGCTGGGACCCCAGCTATTTACAATATATATTAATGATTTGGACGAGGGAATTGAATGCAACATCTCCAAGTTTGCGGATGACACTAAGCTGGGGGGCAGTGTTAGCTGTGTGGAGGATGCTAGGAGGCTGCAAGGTGACTTGGATAGGCTGGGTGAGTGGGCAGATGCATGGCAGATGCAGTATAATGTGGATAAATGTGAGGTTGTCCACTTTGGTGGCAAAAACAGGAAAGCAGACTATTATCTAAATGGTGGCCGATTAGGAAAAGGGGAGATGCAACGAGACCTGGGTGTCATGGTACACCAGTCATTGAAAGTAGGCATGCAGGTGCAGCAGGCAGTGAAGAAAGCGAATGGTATGTTAGCATTCATAGCAAAAGGATTTGAGTATAGGAGCAGGGAGGTTCTACTGCAGTTGTACAGGGTCTTGGTGAGACCACACCTGGAGTATTGCGTACAGTTTTGGTCTCCTAATCTGAGGAAAGACATTCTTGCCATAGAGGGAGTACAGAGAAGGTTCACCAGACTGATTCCTGGGATGTCAGGACTTTCATATGAAGAAAGACTGGATAGACTCGGCTTGTACTCACTAGAATTTAGAAGATTGAGGGGGGATCTTATGGAAACGTACAAAATTCTTAAGGGGTTGGACAGGCTAGATGCAGGAAGATTGTTCCCGATGTTGGGGAAGTCCAGAACAAGGGGTCACAGTTTAAGGATAAGGGGGAAATCTTTTAGGACTGAGATGAGAAAAACATTTTTCACACAGAGAGTGGTGAATCTGTGGAATTCTCTGCCACAGAAGGTAGTTGAGGCCACAGTTCATTGGCTATATTTAAGAGGGAGTTAGATGTGGCCCTTGTGGCTAAAAGGATCAGGGGGTATGGAGAGAAGGCAGGGATGGGATACTGAGTTGGATGATCAGCCATGATCATATTGAATGGCGGTGCAGGCTCGAAGGGCTGAATGGCCTACTCCTGCACCTATTTTCTATGTTTCTATGTTTAACTTTGGCAGGTCCAAGCTCTCCCTTCAGCCGGTTAACACTGCAGGGGTGGACAATGAGGTGGTGCAGACATATAAATATCTGGGAGTGAACCTTGATAACAAACTGGACTGGTCTGTCAACACCGATGCTCTCTATAAAAAAGGACAGAGCAGACTCTATTTCCTCAGAAGGCTCAGATCCTTCAATGTGTGCAATGAAACGCTGTACTTGTTTCACCATGCTGTCGTTGCAAGTGTCATAAGCTGTTAACCATATAACCATATAACAATTACAGCACGGAAACATGCCATCTCGGCCCTACAAGTCCGTGCCGAACAATTATTTTCCCTCAGTCCCACCTTCCTGCACTCATACCATAACCCTCCATTCCCTTCTCATCCATATGCCTATCCAATTTATTTTTAAATGATACCATCGAACCTGCCTCCACCACTTCCACTGGAAGCTCATTCCACACCGCTACCACTCTCTGAGTAAAGAAGTTCCCCCTCATGTTACCCCTAAACTTCTGTCCCTTAATTCTGAAGTCATGTCCTCTTGTTTGAATCTTCCCTATTCTCAAAGGGAAAAGCTTGTCCACATCAACTCTGTCTATCCCTCTCATCATTTTAAAGACCTCTATCAAGTCCCCCCTTAACCTTCTGCGCTCCAGAGAATAAAGACCTAACTTATTCAACCTTTCTCTGTAACTTAGTTGTTGAAACCCAGGCAACATTCTAGTAAATCTCCTCTGTACTCTCTCTATTTTGTTGACATCCTTCCTATAATTGGGCGACCAAAATTGTACACCATACTCCAGATTTGGTCTCACCAATGCCTTGTACAATTTTAACATTACATCCCAACTTCTATACTCAATGCTCTGATTTATAAAGGCCAGCATACCAAAAGCTTTCTTTACCACCCTATCTACATGAGATTCCACCTTCAGGGAACTGTGCACAGTTATTCCCAGATCCCTCTGTTCAACTGTATTCTTCAATTCCCTACCATTTACCATGTACGTCCTATTTTGATTTGTCCTGCCAAGGTGTAGCACCTCACATTTATCAGCATTAAACTCCATCTGCCATCTTTCAGCCCATTCTTCCAAATGGCCTAAATCACTCTGTAGACTTTGGAAATCCTCTTCATTATCCACAACACCCCCTATCTTGGTATCATCTGCATACTTACTAATCCAATTTACCACACCTTCATCCAGATCATTGATGTACATGACAAACAACAGTGGACCCAACACAGATCCCTGAGGCACCCCACTAGTCACTGGCCTCCAACCCGACAAACAGCCATCCACCATTACCCTCTGGCGTCTCCCATTCAGCCACTGTTGAATCCATCTTGCTACTCCTGCATTAATACCCAACCATTGAACCTTCTTAACCAACCTTCCATGAGGAACCTTGTCAAAGGCCTTACTAAAGTCCATATAGACAACATCCACTGCTTTACCCTCGTCAATTTCCCTAGTAACCTCTTCAAAAAATTCAAGAAGATTAGTCAAACATGACCTTCCAGGCACAAATCCATGTTGACTGTTCCTAATCAGACCCTGTTTATCCAGATGCTTATATATATTATCTCTAAGTATCTTTTCCATTAATTTGCCCACCACTGAAGTCAAACTAACAGGTCTATAATTGCTAGGTTTACTCTTAGAACCCTTTTTAAACAATGGAACAACATGCGCAGTACGCCAATCCTCGGGGACTATTCCGTTTCTAATGACATTTGAAATATTTCTGTCATAGCCCCGGCTATTTCTACACTAACTTCCCTCAATGTCCTAGGGAATATCCTGTCAGGACCTGGAGACTTATCCACTTTTATATTTTTCAAAAGTGTCAGTACCTCTTTTACTTTGAAACTCATAGTATCCATAACTACTCTACTAGTTTCCCTTACCTCACATAATTCAATATCCTTCTCCTTGGTGAATACCGAAGAAAATAAATTGTTCAATATCTCCCCCATCTCTTTTGGCTCTGCAGATAGCTGCCCACTCTGTTTCTCCAATGGACCAATTTTATCCCTCGTTATCCTTTTGCTATTAATATAGCTGTAGAAACCCTTTGGATTTACTTTCACCTTACTTGCCAAAGCAACCTCATATCTTCTTTTAGCTTTTCTAATTTCTTTCTTAAGATTCTTTTTACATTCCTTATACTCCTCAAGCACCTCATTTACTCCATGCTGCCTATAATTATTGTAGATCTCCCTCTTTTTCCGAACAAGATGTCCAATTTCCCTTGAAAACCAGGGCTCTTTCCAATTTTTACTGTTTCCTTTCAACCGAACAGGAACATAAAGATTCTGTACTCTTAAAATTTCCCCTTTAAATGTCCACCATTTCTCTTCTACATCTTTCCCATAAAACAAAATGTCCCAGTTCACTCCTTTTAAATCATTTCGCATCTCATCAAAGTTAGCCTTTCTCCAATCAAAAATCTCAACCCTAGGTCCAGTTCTGACCCTCTCCATAATTATATTGAAACTAATGGTATTGTGATCACTGGACCCGAAGTGCTCCCCAACGCATACCTCCGCCACCTGTCCCGTCTCATTTCCTAACAGGAGGTCCAGCACTGCCCCTCCTCTAGTAGGTACCTCTATGTATTGCTGCAAAAAACTATCCTGCACACATTTTACAAACTCCAAACCATCCAGCCCATTTACAGAATGTGTTTCCCAGTCTATGTGTGGAAAGTTGAAATCTCCCACAATCACTACCTTGTGCTTACTACTAATATCTGCTATCGCCTTACTGTTGTCTGATGGGGTAACAACATCACTGCTAAAAACAGCAAGAAGCTGGACAAGCTGGTGAAAAGAGCTAGCTCAGTGCTGGGGGGAGGAGAGTGGACTCTGTGGTGGATGAGGAACAAGGTGCGGGTCATCCTCGACAACTCCGGGCATCCCCTCCATGAAGGTCAGAGGAGTAGACGGAACAACAAGGGGCTCCTCTCCCTGCGCTGTAGAACGGAGCGGTTCAGGACATCCTTCACCCCTGCAGCCATTAGATTTTATAATACTGACTGCTAGGCTGTAGGGGGATGCTTTGCATTTTTAATAGTTAACTAGACCAAGTGCAGATCTGTTCCCTGAACGTGCGGTAGAGGGGGGGGGGAGAGAGGGAGGGAGGGGAGAGGGAGGGAGGGAGGGAGGGGGGGGGGAGGGAGGGGGGAGAGAGAGAGAGAGGGGGGGGGGAGAGGGGGAGGGGGGGGGGGGGGAGGGGGGGGGGAGAGAGGGAGGGGGAGAGAGGGGGGGGTGGGGGGGAGGGAGGGGGAGAGGGGCAGGAGGGGAGGGGGTGAGAGGGGGGTATGGATGGGAGGAGCGAAGGGGTGAGGGGGGGGAAGGGAAGGAGAGGGTCTTTATTTGGTCTTTTTTTGGTAATTATTTGGTCTTTTGAAGTATTTATTGCTTTCAGGTATTGTCCATATTGTATTTTATGTATTGTTTGTCTGCTTTCGTTCTGAATGCATGGGTTTGTTGGTTGTTGGCTTTTGATAATCTGAATTTCCCTGAGGGGATCAATAACGTATTTATTTATTATTATTATTATTATTATAGGTTTAAGGTGAAGGGGAAAAGATTTAATAAGAATCCGAGAGGTAACTTTTTCACACAAAGGGCGGTGTGTGTATGGAACGAGCTGCCGGAGGAGGTAGTTGAGGCTGGGACTATCGCAACGTTTAAGAAACAGTTGGACAGGTACATGGATAGGACAGGTTTGGAGGGGTAAGGGCCAAACGCGGGCAAGTGGGACTAGTGTAGGTGGGACATGTTGGGCCGAAGGGCCTGCTTCCGCGCTGTAACACTCTATGACCAAGGGAAGGAGATGCTGGAGGTTACACGATGACACATCGAGCGGCAAGAATCAAGAGTGTTTCACGTGTAGGAAGGAACTGCAGATGCTGGTTTAAAACGAAGATAAGGCACAAAAAGCTGGAGTAACTCAGCGGGACAGGCAGCATCTCTGGAGAGAAGGAACGGGTGTCATTTCGGGTCGAGACCCTTCTTCAGACTAGACCCGAAACGTCACCCGTTCCTGCTCTCCAGAGATGCTGCCTGTCCCGCTGAGTTACTCCAGCGTTTTGTGTCTATCTTTGTCCCTTTCATCGATAGGGGACAATCAAATTCTTACTGCCCGAGATTGATTGGCGGGGGAGTGGTGGGGAGGGGGGGGGAGTGAATGAGGGGGTGAGAGAGGGAGAGGGTGAGAGAGAGAGGGGGGGAGGGGGAGGGTTTAGTGCATTGGAAGGAGAGGGGGTGGGGGGAGGGTGTGAGTGGGGCAGGAATCTTGGGATCTTTCTCTGCCAGGAACCAGTGGCACATCGGTGGAGTTGCTGCCTCACGGCACCAGAGACCTGTGTATAATCCTGACCACGTTGACCCGCTGAGTTACTCCGGCACTTTGTGTCTAACATTGGTGGAAACCAGCATCTGCAGTTCCTTGTCACTTCAAACCCTCTCTCTCCACGTGCATTTATCCCTTCCCCTCCACCCCGCCATTCCCTCAACACCCGAATAAATCTTTCCCCCGTCACTTTAAACATATCCCATCGAGTGATACAGCGTGGAAACAGGCCCTTCAGCCCAACATGCCCCAGCTACACTAGTCCCACCTGCCTGCGTTTGGTCCATATCCCTCCAAACCCTGTCCGATCCATGTACCTGTCCAAATGTTTCTTCAACATTAGGATAGTCCCAACCTCAACTACCTCCTCTGGAAGCTCGTTCCATACACTGTGTCTCCAGAGATGCTGCCTGCCCCGCTGTTATCCCAGTTTTTTGTGTCTATCTTCGGTTTAAATCAGCATCTGCAGTTCCTTCCTACACATTTCATCTGCAGTTCATAGAAACATAGAAAATAGGTGCAGGAGTACCTTCGAGCGCCATTCAATATGATCACGGCTGATTATCCCCAATCAGTTCCCCTGTTCCTGCTTTCTCCCCATATAACCATATAACAATTACAGCACGGAAACAGGCCATCTCGGCCCTACAAGTCCGTGCCGAACAACTTTTTTCCCTTAGTCCCACCTGCCTGCACTCATACCATAACCCTCCATTCCCTTCTCATCCATATGCCTATCCAATGTATTTTTTAAATGATACCAACGAACCTGCCGCCACCACTTCCACTGGAAGCTCATTCCACACAGCTACCACTCTATGAGTAAAGAAGTTCCCCCTCATGTTACCCCTAAACTTCTGTCCCTTAATTCTGAAGTCATGTCCTCTTGTTTGAATCTTCCCTATTCTCAAAGGGAAAAGCTTGATCACGTCAACTCTGTCTATCCCTCTCATCATTTTAAAGACCTCTATCAAGTCCCCCCTTAACCTTCTGCGCTCCAGAGAATAAAGACCTAACTTATTCAACCTATCTCTGTAACTTAGTTGTTGAAACCCAGGCAACATTCTAGTAAATCTCCTCTGTACTCTCTCTATTTTGTTGACATCCTTCCTATAATTGGGCGACCAAAATTGTACACCATACTCCAGATTATGTCTCACCAATGCCTTGTACAATTTTAACATTACATCCCCGCTTCTATATTCAATGCTCTGATTTATAAAGGCTAGCATACCAAAAGCTTTCTTTACCACCCTATCTATATGAGATTCCACCTTCAAGGAACTATGCACGGTTATTCCCAGATCCCCATATCCCTTGATTCCGTTAGTCCTAAGAGCTACATCTAACTATCTCTTGAAAACATCCAGTGAATCGGCCTCCACTGTCTTCTGTGGCAGAGAATTCCACAGATTCACAACTCTCTGGGTGAAAAGGTTTTTCCTCATCTCAGTCCGACATGGCCTACCCCTTATTCTTAAACTGTGTGACCCCTGGTTCTGGACTCCCCCAACATGGGGAACATTTTTCATGCATCTAGCCTATCCAACCCCTTAAGAATTTTATATGTTTCTATAAGAATATAAAGAAGGACAGTAAAAGCTTCTTTAGGTATGTTAAGAGAAAAAGATTAGTAAAGACAAATGTGGGTCCCTTGAAGGCAGAAACAGGTGACATTATTATGGGCAACAAGGAAATGGCAGAAGAGTTGAATAGGTACTTTGGTTCTGTCTTCACTAAGGAAGACATAAACAATCTCCCAGATGTAGTCAAGGACAGAGGATCTAGGGAGACAGAGGAACTGAAAGAAATTTGCATTAGGCGAGAAATAGTATTGGGTAGACTGATGGGACTGAAGGTTGATAAATCTCCAGGGCCTGATGGTCTGCATCCCAGGGTACTCAACGAGGTGGCTCTAGAAATCGTGGACGCATTGGTGATCATTTTCCAATGTTCTATTGATTCAGGATCAGTTCCTGTGGATTGGAGGGTAGCTAATGTTATCCCACTTTTCAAGAAAGGCAGGAGAGAGAAAACAGGGAATTATAGACCAGTTAGCCTGACATTGGTGGTGGGGAAGATGCTGGAGTCAATTATTAAAGAAGTAATAATGGGGCATTTAGATAGCAGTAAAAGGATTAGTCCAACTCAGCATGGATTTATGAAAGGGAAATCCTGTTTGTCTAATCTTCTGGAATTTTTTAAGGATGTGACAAGTAAAATGGATGAAGGAGAGCCAGTGGATGTAGTGTATCTGGACTTTCAGAAAGCCTTTGATAAGGCCCCACACAGGAGATTAGTGGGCAAAATTAGAGCACATGGTATTGGGAGTAGGGTGTTGACATGGATAGAGAATTGGTTGGCAGACAGGAAACAAAGAGTAGGAATAAACGGGTCCCTGTCAGAATGGCAGGCAGTGGTGAGTGGAGTGCCGCAAGGCTCAGTGCTGGGGCCGCAACTATTTACAATATACATGAATGATTTAGATGATGGGATTAAAAGTAACACTAGCAAATTTGCAGATGACACAAAACTTGGTGGCAGTGTGAACTGTGAAGAGGATGCTAGGAGGGTGCAGGGTGACTTGGACAGGTTGAGTGAGTGGGCAGATGCGTGGCAGATGCAGTATAATGTGGATAAATGTGAGCTTATCCACTTTGGCGGCAAGAACAAGGAGGCAGATTATTATCTCAATGGTGTCACATTAGGAAAAAGGGAATTGCAACGAGACCTGGGTGTCCTTGTACACCAGTCACTGAAAGTAAACATGCAGGTACAGCAGGCAGTGAAGAATGTTAATGGCATGTTGGCCTTCATAACAAGAGGATTTGAGTACAGGAGTAAAGAGGTCCTTCCGCAGTTGTAAGGGGCCTGGTGAGACCACATCTGGAGTATTGTGTACAGTTTTGGCCTCCTAATTTGAGGAAGGACATCCTTGTGATTGAGGCAGTGCAGCGTAGGTTCACGAGATTGATCCCTGGGATGGCGGGACTGTCATATGAGGAAAGATTGAAAAGACTAGGCTTGTATTAACTGGAGTTTAGAAGGACGAGGGGGGATCTTATAGAAACATATAAAATTATAAAAGGGCTGGACAAGATAGATGCAGGAAAAATGTTCCCAATGCTGGGAGAGTCCAGAACCAGGGGCCACACAGTCTTAGAAAAAGTGGTCGTCCATTTAAAACTGAGATGAGGAAAAACTTTTTCGCCCAGAGAATTGTGAATTTGTGGAATTCCCTGCCACAGAGGGCAGTGGAGGCCAAATCACTGGATGGATTTAAGAGAGAGTTAGATAAAGCTCTAGGGGCTAGTGGAGTCAAGGGATATGGGGAGAAGGCAGGCACGGGTTACTGATTGTGGATGATCAGCCATCACAATGAATGGCGGTGCTGGCTCGAAGGGCCGAATGGCCTCCTCCTGCACCTATTTCCTCTGTTTCTGTGTTTCTATCCTTCCTGCACTTACTAGACCTGTTTTGTATTCTTTACCCAGAGTGAAGGACAGTATTGCATCTTGTCAATCAGTTCCAACCCTGACCTGCTAACTTATTTGATATCGTTGAGTCCAAGAGTTGTACAGCACAGAAACAGGCCCTTCGGCAACTCTGAAGAAGGGCCCCGACCCGAGATGCAACCTATTCCTCTTTCTCCAGAGATGCTGCCTGTCCCGCTGAGTTACTCCAATACTTTGTGTCCAGCTCAGATTTCTATTGAAACTTCGATGGTTCCTCCCGCACTCCAAAGACGTACAGGTTTGTAGGTTAATTGGCTTGGCGTAAATGTAAATTGTCCCTCGTGTGTGTGTGTGTGTGTATGGTGCTAGTGTGCAGGGATTGCTGGTCGGCACGGACTCGGTGGGCCGAAGGGCCTGTTTCCGCGCTGTATCTCTAAATAAACGAAATCCGTGCTCTTTGTTCAATCCTGTTGTCCTCCTCACAGTTGTGTAGGAAGGAACTGCAGATGCTGGTCTAAACCAAAGATAAGACACAAAATGCTGGAGTAACTCAGCAGGACAGGCAGCATCTCTGGAGAGAAGGAATGGGTGACGTTTCGGGTCGAGACCCTTCTTCAGTCAGGAGTAACTCAGCGGGTCAGGCAGCATCTCTGGAGAAAAAGGAATAGGTGATATCTCGGGTCGAGACCTAATTTGAGGAAGGACATTCTTGCTATTGAGGGAGTGCAGCGTAGGTTTACAAGGTTAATTCCCGGGATGGCGGGACTGTCATATGCTGAGAGAATGGAGCAGCTGGGCTTGTACACTCCGGAGTTTAGAAAGATGAGAGGGGATCTTATTGAAATATATAAGATTATTAAGGGTTTGGACACGCTAGAGGCAGGAAACATGTTCCCGATGTTGGGGGAGTCCAGAACCAGGGGCCACACACAGTTTAAGAATAAGGAGTAAGCCATTTAGAACGGAGACAAGGAAACACTTTTTCTCACAGAGAGTGGTGAGTCTGTGGAATTCTCTGCCTCAGAGGGCGGTGGAGGCCAGTTCTCTGGATGCTTTCAAGAGAGAGCTAGATAGGGCTCTTAAAGATAGCGGAGTCATGGGGATATGGGGAGAAGGCAGGAACGGGGTACTGATTGGGGATGATCAGCCATGATCACATTGAATGGCGGTGCTGGCTCGAAGGGCCGAATGGCCTACTCCTGCACCTATTGTCTATAAGACACAAAATGCTGGAGTAACCCAGCGGGTCAGGCAGCATCTCTGGAGAAAAAGGAATGGGTGACGTCTCGGGTCGAGACTGAAGAAAGGTCACCCATTCCTTCTCTTCGGAGATGCTGCCTGACCCGCTGAGTTACTCCAGCATTTTGTGTCTATGTTTGTTTGCCAGCTCTTGTGAGTGTACATGGGACTTAGTTTTGTTGTCGTCAAGGGCATTTTATGGAGATATGACAACGTTTTACTTTCAAAGCATGCGCGTAAGAGTATAATTACATCTCTATTCTTTACTCGATTAATCCTTTCTTCTTGTTCCATTGATTTTTCGCTGGTTGCTGGCAGCTACCAATGCATTCAGTAATGAGAATTAAGGATTAAGCTGACTTAATGCCAGATAGGGAGGCAGGCTGCAAGCGAGGCCATGAAAGGATTTCTGCTATTAACCGGCTGGGAAAGAAAGCTTCCATTCACAGTCGGCACACCGGAGAATCTTCATCATCTTCCACTTGTGTTTCTTCAATGGGATCCACAATGAGAACCAGCTCCTTTTTTTTGAATAGAGCACAGTCACTCTACGCTTTGCACCACGGTGACGCAGCGGGCAGTGTCGCGGCCTTGCGGCGCCCGGGTTCGATCCCGACCGCGGGGCTTTGTACGAAGGTGGACACAAAACGCTGGAGTAACTCAGCGGGTTCGCCAGCAACTCTGGAGAGGAGGAATGGGCGACGTTTCGGGTCGAGACCCTTCTTCAGACTGATAGAAACATAGACAATAGGTACAGGAGTAGGCCATTCGGCCCTTCGAGCCTGCACCGCCATTCAATATGATCATGGCTGATCATCCAACTCAGTATCCTGTACCTGCCTTCTCTCCATACCCTCTGATCCCCTTAGCCACAAGGGCCACATCTAACTCCCTCTTAAATATAGCCAATGAACTGTGGCCTCAACTACCTTCTGTGGCAGAGAGTTCCAGAGATTCACCACTCTCTGTGTGAAAAATGTTTTTCTCATCTCGGTCCTAAAAGATTTCCCCCTTATCCTTAAACTGTGACCCCTTATCCTGGACTTCCCCAACATCGGGAACAATCTTCCTGCATCTAGCCTGTCCAACCCCTTAAGTATTTTGTAAGTTTCTATAAGATCCCCCCTCAATCTCCTAAATTCTAGCGAGTACAAGCCGAGTCTATCCAGTCTTTCTTCGTATGAAAGTCCTGACATCCCAGGAATCAGTCTGGTGAGTCTGGTGATGTCTGGGGAGTGGGCGGTACAGAGATAAAATGTAGTCGGAGACAGTAAAGGGGCCTATCCCACTTGGGCGACCGAATCCGCGAGTTCTGACGAGTTTGCCCTCGACTCATACTCGCAGCATGGTCGACACGAGGTCGGAGGAGGTCTTCGTGTAATGCCCCTGAGGAAACCTGAACGGAAACCTCTGGAGACTTTGCGCCCCACCCAAGGTTTCCGTGCGGTTCCCGGAGGTTTTTGTCAGTCTCCCTACCTGCTTCCACTACCTGCAACCTCCGGCAACCTCCTGGAACCGCACGGAAACCTTGGGTGGGGCGCAAAGTCTCCAGAGGTTTCCGTTCAGGTTTCCTAAGTGGGACAGGGGCATAACTCTCCTTCATGCTCGAGAGTGGTCTCCGCGTACTCGAGGCCTCAGCTAGGTTGCGTCGTTTTTTTTCAATATTTTCAAAGACCTCCCATGACCTCCTACGACTATGTCTACGACCTCCTACAACCCCTCGACCTCACTAAGACCAACTACGAATAGCTACGAGTGGAAAATTATCACATGATAAAATGATTGCTTTTTTTTTTCTCGGGCAAGTTACCGACCTACGACTATCTACGACTACCTACGACTAGCGTCACGACCTACTACGACCTACCTACGACCTACCTAGGAGTAAAAAGCACCAATTTTTTCGCTAGAATTTAGAAGATTGAGGGGGGATCTTATAGAAACTTACAAAATTCTTAAGGGGTTGGACAGGCTAGATGCAGGAAGATTGTTCCCGATGTTGGGGAAGTCCAGAACAAGGGGTCACACAGTTTAAGGATAAGGGGGAAATCTTTTAGGACCGAGATGAGAAAAACATTTTTCACACAGAGAGTGGTGAATCTGTGGAATTCTCTGCCACAGAAGGTAGTCGAGGCCAGTTCATTGGCTATATTTAAGAGGGAGTTAGATGTGGCCCTTGTGGCTAAAGGGATCAGGAGGTATGGAGAGAAGGCAGGTACAGGATACTGAGTTGGATGATCAGCCATGATCATATTGAATGGCGGTGCAGGCTCGAAGGGCCGAATGGCCTACTCCTGCACCTAATTTCTATGTTTCTATGTTTCTATGCCAACTTTTTTTTAACTCGTGGACATTTTTTAATCAGGCTGGAAAAAACGCCGCGACCTACTTGAGGCCACGGGTACGCGGAGACCACTCACGAGCATGAGGAAGAGTTAACGAAGACCTCCTACCACCTCGTGGCGACCATGCTGCGTGTATGAGTCGAGAGCAAACTCGGCAACGGTGAAAGCAACAGGTGTCCTAAACTATCTGAGGCGCAACTTTCATCATTGTTCAACTTCTGTCAAGGAGAAGCTATACTTCACCCTCGTTAGACCTCATTTGGACTACGCAGTTGCAGCATGGGACCCATACACAAATAAAAACATCGAACGTGTCCAAAGACAGGCAGCTCGATTTGTTACTAACACCTATGAGAGAGAAGCAAGTGTCACCAAACTTCTGAATTCTCTGGGGTGGAACCCTCTCCAAGACAGACGTGAAGCTCACCGTTTGACCTGTTTTTACAAAATGTTAAATGGTCAGCTCGACATAGATTACAAGACCTACACCAAACCCAAACCAATTAGGAGCAGACGAGGGCATTCGATCCAATTTGTGATCCCAGCTACGAAGACAGATGTGTACAGCAATTCGTTCTTCCCCCGCACAATTAAAGCATGGAATAATCTCCACCCAACTATAGTTACCCAACCAGATGCAACTACATTTAAAGTAGCTCTTTCTTCCCAATAACCCTTTCTGGCTTAAGTCCTCCCCCCACCACCTCCAGTTTAAATTCCATTTGGAATATTTTGGAGGACCAAGAAACCAAGAACCAAGAAGGTCGCCAATTAGGTGGTGAAAGTGGGACAGGGTCCCAGCAGGGAACCAGAAACTTCTTCCTATTTATTGCGAAGTAAAGAAAGACGAAGGCAGGCGCAGAATTGGAAACATAGAAACATAGAAATTAGGTGCAGGAGTAGGCCATTCGGCCCTTCGAGCCTGCACCGCCATTCAATATGATCATGGCTGATCATCCAACTCAGTATCCCGTACCTGCCTTCTCTCCATACCCTCTGATCCCCTTAGCCACAAGGGCCACATCTAACTCCCTCTTAAATATAGCCAATGAACTGGCCTCGACTACCTTCTGTGGCAGGGAGTTCCACAGATTCACCACTCTCTGTGTGAAAAAAGTTCTTCTCATCTCGGTTTTAAAGGATTTCCCCCTTATCCTTAAACTGTGACCCCTTGTCCTGGGCTTCCCCAACATCGGGAGCAATCTTCCTGCATCTAGCCTGTCCAACCCCTTAAGAATTTTGTAAGTTTCTATAAGATCCCCTCTCAATCTCCTAAATTCTAGAGAGTATAAACCAAGTCTATCCAGTCTTTCTTCATAAGACAGTCCTGACATCCCAGGAATCAGTCTGGTGAACCTTCTCTGCACTCCCTCTATGGCAATTCCAATTCCAATTCCAATTCAATTCAATAATGTCCTTCCTCAGATTTGGAGACCAAAACTGTACGCAATACTCCAGGTGTGGTCTCACCAAGACCCTGTACAACTGCAGTAGAACCTCCCTGCTCCTATACTCAAATCCTTTTGCTATGAAAGCTAACATACCATTCGCTTTCTTCACTGCCTGCTGCACCTGCATGCCCACTTTCAATGACTGGTGTACCATGACACCCAGGTCTCGCTGCATCTCCCCTTTTCCTAGTCGGCCACCATTTAGATAATAGTCTGTGGACTACTTTTGCTTGGGAGGAGGTTGGTGGCTTTTCTTTGCAGTACAATCCATACATTTGTTTATTCATTCATTTGGCTCCAAACGAAAACTAAGATTCGTGCAAAATCTTTCCCCCAGATGATAGACTTCAGCGAAAATTGGACCTAGTTCGTCCTTCGTGAGGCAACTTCAGTCAGTTATTCTGGGGGAGGGGAGGGGGGGAGGAGACAAAAAGCTGGAGTAACTCAGCGGGGTAGGCCGTAACTCTGGAGAGAAGGAATGGGTCAAGACCACTCTTCGAAATGAGCTGGCAAGAACATGAGGGTAGGGGAGGGAGGGACGGAGAGAGAGGAGGAGGGGATAGAAACATAGAAACATAGACAATAGGTGCAGGAGGAGGCCTTCGAGTCAGCACCGCCATTCATTGTGATCATGTGTGTGAATGTGTGTGAGTGATTGGTTGTGGTCGGAGGGGCCGTAGGCGCAGATTGGCAGCCACGCTTCCGTCAGTCTGCCCCAGGGCAGCTGTGGCTACAGAAGTAGCTTACCACCACCGAGTGTGACTGAGGAGTGAATGAATAATGCGATGTAAAGCGCCTTGAGTATTAGAAAGGCGCTATATAAATCCCATCCATTATTATTATTATTAATCTGTAACCCCGTGCCTGCCCTCTCCCCATATCCCCTGATTCCGCTAGCCCCTAGAGCTCTATCTAACTTCATTCTTTTTCTTTTGAAGATACAGCGCAGAAACAGGCCCTTCGGCCCACCTAGTCCTCAGCAACCAGCGATCCCCGCACACTAACACTATCCTAGGCACACCAGGGACAATTTACAATCTTTACCGAGGCCAATTAATCTGCAAACCTGGAGTGCGGGAGGAAACCGGAGCTCCCGGGTAAAACCCACGCAGGTGGCGGGGAGAACGTGCAAACTCCGCACAGACAGCACCCATAGTCGGGATCGAACGGCACGTCAGTGGAGCATAAATAGACTAGGAGTTAATGGAAATAAACCTGACAGTGGTCACGTGGTGAGAAATAGTGGTTGGATATTTCAAAGCAGTTGAATATTTCGACAGTTCAACGATGCATGCGGCATTTTTGTTGGAGGCCAGCGTTTTATTCCCGTAGGGTTTGTGAAGTTACTGGAGTACCATCAAAATACCCACTCAGATTCCCTCACAAGTCTTTGAGCACGTATTGTCGAGAGGAATCCCAATTTAAGGTAGAGACTTCCTTGCCATTGAGGGAGTGCAGCGTAGGTTCACCAGGTTAATTCCCGGGACTGACATATGTTGAGAGAATGGGTCGACTGGGCTTGTATTCGCTGGAATTTAGGATGAGAGGCAATCTTATGAAAACAAATACAATTCTTAAAGGATTGGACAGGCTAGATGCAGGGGAAATGTTCCCCATGTTGGAGGAGTCCAGAACCAGGGGCCACACACAGTTTAATAATAAGGGGTCGGCCATTTTGGACTGAGATGAGGAAAACCGTTTTCACCCAGAGAGTTGTGAATCTGTGGAATTCTCTGCCACAGAAGGCAGTGGAGGCCGATTCGCTGGATGTTTTCAAGAGAGAGTTAGATTTACCTCTCGGGGCTAACGGAATCAAGGGACATGGGGAGAAAGCAGGAACGGGGTACTGATTTTGGATGATCAGCCGTGATCATATTGAATGGCGGTGCTGGCTCGAAGGGCCGAATGGCCTACTCCTGCACCTAATTTTACTATGTTTCTATGTTTCATAAGTTCATGGGTGACAGGAGGAGAATTAGGCCATTCGGCCCATCAAAGTCTACTCCGCCATTAAGTCATGGTGGGTGATAGAGGTTATGTGGAGGGGGCAGGAGGATGGGTTTGGGAGGGAGAGACAGATCAGCCATGATTGAATGGTGGAGTCAACTTGATGGGCCGAATGGCCTAATTCTATCCTATCCCTTATGACCATAAGACTTTATGGCTGATCTATCTCCCCCACCTAACCCCATTTTCCTGCCAAGAACATCCAATGGGTGTTATGTACACAGGGACAGCACCCAATTCTATTTTATACAATCCAGCGATCCCCGCACGCTAACACTATCCTACACACACTAGGGACAATTTTACATTCAGACCAAGCCAATTAACCAACAAACCTGTACACGTGGGTCACGGGGGGGACGTGCAAACTCCGCACAGACAGCACCCGTAGTCCGAATCGAACCTGGGCCTCTGGCGCTGTGAGACAGCAACACTACCCGCTGCGCCACCATCCAGCGGCAGAAACTGCCCTGAGGGAGGTGAATCTAAGTGACAGATTCTCGATTAGTGCGGGCATCAGAGGTTATGGGGAGAAGGCAGGAGAATGGGGCTGAGAGGGAGAGATAGATCGGCCATGATTGACTCGATGGGCCGAATGGCCTAATTCTGCTCCTATGACTTAGTTTAGCTTAGAGATACAGTGCAGAAACAGGCCCTTCGGCCCACCGAGTCCGTGCCGACCAGCGATCCCCGCACATTAGGGCTACCCTGCACACACTAGGGACAATTTACATTTACACCAAGCCAATTAACCTACAAACCTGCACGTCTGTGGAGTGTGGGAGGAAACTGAAGATCCCGGAGAAAACCCACGCAGGTCACGGGGAGAAGGTAAAACTCCGCACAGACAGCGCCCGTAGTCGGGATGGAACCCGGGTCTCTGGCGCCGTGAGGCAGCAAATCTACCGCTGCGCCACCGCTCCGTCCAGGGGTCACGGGGTCACCTGATCACGTGGTCGTCCAACGTGGTTTCCCAGAAGTGATAGGAGCAGGATTGAGGCCATTCGGCCCATCAAGTCTTCTCCGCCGTTCAATCATGGCTGATCTATCTCTCCCTCCTAACTCCCCATACAGACAGCACCCGTAGTCAGGATGGAACCCGTGTCTCCGGCGCTGTGAGGCAGCAACTCCACCGCTACCCAGCGTGCCGCCATTATCTCTAAACCAATTTTATTCTTTCCGTATTGCCATCATTTCCCGCCAGATTCTACCCCTCATTGCAAACCGAAGATCTCGGAGAAAATCCACGAGGAGAAGGTACAAACTCCGTACGGACAGCGCCCGTAGTCGGGATCGAACCCGGGACTCCGGCGCTGTCAAGCGCTGTAAGGCAGCAGCTCCACCCGCCACCGTGAGTTTGGTTGAGAGATACAGCGCGGAAACAGGCCCCACCGTGCCGAGCCTATCTTCCAATGATTGCAGCAACGTGTTTGATCAGCCTCTGCCTGTTATTTTTAATTGCTGAGGTTTTATCGCCAAGGGTGGCAATAAAAGCAGTTGAGGGAAGCAGGCGGCTTTGGAGAATGAACGGCCAACACATGCTGAAGCTCCCAAACAAATCGCTAGTATTATTAGTGTTCTGATCCACGGCCCCCCTGGGACCCTGCAGGGTAAACGGAAATTGGTTGCGCGAGATCTTCAAATGGCATTAACCCCTGCGATTTAGGGAACTTGCTAATCAGATTCCAGTCACTTCATGCCTGGCTTAGAGAGAGCATCAAATGTTCACACAGGGAATGAACTGCAGGCTTCAGGGGCTGGAGAAATTCAATGCAGTGTTATTAGCGGGTTTAGTTCACTAGCGGTGGAGTCCGAGCCCGTCTGCTAGGCATCGCCGGAGTCCCGGGTTCGATCCTGTACGGAGTTTAGAAACATAGAAACATAGACAATAGGTGCAGGAGTAGGCCATTCGGCCCTTCGAGCCTGCACCGCCATTCAAGAGTTTGTGGCCAGGGTGAGAGGGGTCAGAGCTGATCTTGCCCGCTCGCTTCCTGGCCCTTGCAGCGTACAGTTCGTCAATGGGCGGAAGGTTGCAGCCAACAACCTTCTCTGCTGATCGGACGGTTCGCTGCAGCCTCCAGGTGTCGTGCTTGGTGGCTGAGCCAAACCAGACCATGATGGAGACGGTGACTCTACGATGGCCGTATAGAATTGGACCACCATTGCCTGATTGTGGCAGATTGTGTTTCCTCAGCTGCCGCAGGAAGTACATCCTCTGTTGGGCCTTTTTGACTGTGGAGTCGATGGTGGCCCCCCCCCACTTAAGGTCCTTGGAGATGATGGTTCCCAGGAACTTAAAAGACTCCACAGATGTGACTGTGGTGTTGTTGATGGTGAGTGGGGTGAGGGGAGGGGGAGCTCCTGTCCTACACACACTAGGGACAATTTACAATTTTGTACCAAAACCAATTAATCTACAAACCTGCACGTCTTTAGAGTGTGGGAGGAAACCGGAGCACCCGGAGAAAACCCACACAGGTCACGGGGAGAGAACTTGCAAACTCCGTACATAGAAACATAGAAACATTGAAAATAGGTGCAGGAGTAGGCCATTCGGCCCTTCGAGCCTGCACCGCCATTCAATATGATCATGGCTGATCATCCAACTCAGTATCCCATCCCTGCCTTCTCTCCATACCCTCTGATCCCTTTAGCCACAAGGGCTACATCTAACTCCCTCTTAAATATAGCCAATGAACTGTGGCCTCAGCTACCTTCTGTGGCAGAGAATTCCACAGATTCACCACTCTCTGTGTGAAAAATGTTTTCCTCATCTCGGTCCTAAAAGATTTCCCCCTTATCCTTAAACTGTGTGACACCTTGTTCTGGACTTCCCCAACATCGGGAACAATCTTCCTGCATCTAGCCTGTCCAACCCCTTAAGAATGTTGTAAGTTTCTATAAGATCCCCCCTCAGTCTTCTAAATTCTTACAAGCCGAGTCTATCCAGTCTTTCTTCATATGAAAGTCCTGACATCCCAGGAATCAGTCTGGTGAACCTTCTCTGTACTCCCTCTATGGCAAGAATGTCTTTCCTCAGATTAGGAGACCAAAACTGTACGCAATACTCCAGGTGTGGTCTCACCAAGACCCTGTATAACTGCAGTAGAACCTCCCTGCTCCTATACTCAAATCATTGAATTGTATTACAAAAAAGATGATTAATGCTGTCAAAAATATTAATTGAATAAGGCAGATACTTTAAGCAGCTTAAGCAGCTTCTAGATTGACTATCCTATATACTATCAATAGTGTTGATGCACAGAGTCTCTTGCCCAGAGTAGGGGGATCGAGGACCAGAGGACATAGGTTTAGGGTGAAGGGGAAAAGAATGAATAGGAATCCGAGGGGTCACTTTTTCACACAAAGTGTGGTGGGCGTATGGAACGAGCTGCCGGAGGAGGTCGTTTTTTATTTAGAGATACAGCGCGGTTAAACACCGGGTCCGCGCCGACCACCGATCCCCGCACGTTAACTCTACCCGACACACACTAGGGATAATTTACACTTACACCAAGCCAATTAACCTACAAATACGTGGAATTTGGGAGGAAACTGAGGATCTCGGAGGAAACCCGCGCAGGTCTCGGGGAGTGCGTGCAAACTCCACGCTGACAGTGCCGGCGGTCAGGATCGGACCCGGGTCTCCGGCGCCCATAGACGTAGGGAACGTATGGACTTCTGAACATTGGAACAGCAGTCCAAAATCTGGCCACGCGCCTGAGTTAAGGGGAGAAGGCAGGAGAATGGGGTTAGGAGAGATAGATCAGCCATGATCGAATGGCGGAGTAGACTTGATGGGCCGAATGGCCTAATTCAGCTCCTATCACTTATGACATTATGAGGTTAGGACCCGATGTGTTGACTCTGTGCTGATACCGTTCTGGCCCCTTGGACTTCCTGTTTCAGCTGGTGCTTCCGGAATATTCCATCCACGGGCTGTTCTGCGTGATGTTCACGTGTGCGGGGGAGTGGGTCACGCTGGGGCTGAACGTACCGCTGCTCTTCTACCATCTATGGAGGTGAGTCCGTGTTGGCGTCGGTCGGCACTCTCGTGTCCACCGTGTGGCGGGCGTGGCGTGGCAGCGGGTGGAGCTGCTGCCTCACGGCGGCTGGAGATCCCGCGCTCGATCCCAGGACCACCAGCTCTTGTCCGTACGGAGTTTGTACCTTCTCCCATCGTGAGGTGTCAGGGGTTACAGGGAGAAGGCCTGGGGTTAGGAGGGAGAGATAGATCAGCCATGATCGAATGGCGGAGTAGGCTTGAAGGCCGAGTTTATGAACTTGTGATCATATGTACGTATGACTCTTTGTCGGCACGAGACCCGGAGAACAGGTTGGGAGCTTGGGAATACTCGGCAAGACAACGGGACAGGTTGAAGGTGAAGAAATAACCTCCACAGTAGAGGGAAGACCAGACACTTACCGACAGGAACCTGTGGAACGATGGCGTCTATGGTGGTGGGTTTCGCCTTGACGGGGATCGGGGTCACCGGCCCGTTAACCATCACATGACCTGGAATAAAAGGCGGCAGCAATGATCACAAGTGACAGCAGCAGGATTAGGCCATTCGGCCCCCATCAAGTCTACTCCCCCATTCAACCATGCCTGAACATTGACTTCTCCAATTTCAGGTAGTCCCTGCTTTCTCCCTCCTTCCTTCCCCTCCCCTCCCCCGCTCTCCCCCCGCCCACCCTCTCCGCATCTTCCTTTCTTCTTCCCGCCCCCCCCCCCCCCCCCAATCCAGCCCCACATCAGTCTGAAGAAGGGTCTCAACCCAAAAGGTCACCTATTCCTTTGCTCCATAGATGCTGGCTGCCTCATCCGCTGAGTTCCTCCAGCATTTTTGTCAACCTCTCCCTCCTAACCCCATTCTCCTGCCTTCCCCCCCGACACCCCCGTACTGATCATCTCTTCTCTCCAGAGATGCTGCCTGTCCCGCGGAGTTACTCCAGCATTTTGTGTCTATCTTCGGTTGAAACCAGCGTCTGCAGTTCCTTCCAACACAAGACTCTGCCTTTAAAAATATCCACTGACTTGGCCTCCACTGACATGGGCGGAGATCCTGGGGGGAACGGGGGGGGGGGGGGGGGGCTCGTTCCACCCCATGTTTTGAGAGGTGGGGACAATCCCCCCCCCCCTTGTTTTGTTATGGTTTTCTCTTGTTATGTAGGCCAACATTCCATTAGCTTTCTTCACTGCCTGCTGTACCTGTAAGCCAGCTTTCAGTGACCAGTGTACAAGGACACCCAGGTCTCACTGCACCTCCCCCTTACCTAACCTAACCCCATTGAGATAATAATCTGCCCCCTTGTTTTTGCCGCCAAAGTGGATAACCTCACATTTATCTATATTATACTGCATCTGCAGATTTTACTAAATCAAATATAATAACCATATACCATATAACAATTACAGCACGGAAACAGGCCATCTCGACCCTTCTAGTCCGTGCCGAACACATAATCTCCCCTAGTCCCATATACCTGCGCTCAGACCATAACCCTCCATTCCTTTCCCATCCATATAACTATCCAATTTATTTTAAATGATAAAAACGAACCTGCCTCCACCACCTTCACTGGAAGCTCATTCCACACAGCTACCACTCTCTGAGTAAAGAAGTTCCCCCTCATGTTACCCCTAAACTTCAGTCCCTTAATTCTCAAGTCATGTCCCCTTGTTTGAATCTTCCCTACTCTCAGTGGGAAAAGCTTTTCCACGTCAACTCTGTCTATCCCTCTCATCATTTTAAAAACCTCTATCAAGTCCCCCCTTAACCTTCTGCGCTCCAAAGAATAAAGCCCTAACTTGTTCAACCTTTCTCTGTAACTTAGTTGCTGAAACCCAGGCAACATTCTAGTAAATCTCCTCTGTACTCTCTCTATTTTGTTGACATCCTTCCTATAATTAGGCGACCAAAATTGTACACCAAACTCCAGAATTGGCCTCACCAATGCCTTGTACAATTTTAACATTACATCCCAACTTCTATACTCAATGCTCTGATTTATAAAGGCCAGCACACCAAAAGCTTTCTTTACCACCCTATCTACATGAGATTCTCAGGAAGGTCATGCCGAACTTCTACCAACACATCACGTGTGCCACCAGGGGGGAGAGAACATTGGACCACTGCAGGAAAGGCGACAAGGGCGTTTCACTCCCTCCCCTAGGAAAATCTGACCATGCTGCCATTTCCCTGTTGCCGGAGTATAAACAGAGGATAGTTCGGGAAGCGGTAGAGACGAGGGACGTAAAGCGGTGGTCCGACCAGTCAGAGGCCATGCTGCAAGATGCACTGAGCAATGTCGACTGGAATATGTTCCAAGCAAGTTCCAGTGACGTCAGTGAGTTCGCGTAAGCAGTCACGGACTTCATCGCAACAGTAACCGACAACATCGTCCCCACGGTAAGGGTAATGGTTTCCGAACCAAAAACCCTGGGTAGACAGGTCTGTTCGTGTGGCCCTGAATGCTCGCACCGCTGCCTACAACTCGGGCCTGGCATCAGGAAACATGGACGTCTACAAGGCAGAGTCCTACCGACTGCGAAGGGCGGTGAAGGACGCAAAGAGAAGGTACAGAGACAAGATGGAGTTACAGATGGAGCAACAGGACACCAGAAGCCTGTGGCAGGGGCTACGGGTTGTAACCAACTACCGGAGCACCCCTCCCTCATCCGCAAGTGCCGGCACCTCCCTAGCTGATGACCTGAACTCCTTTTACGCTCGTTTCGAGACGGGCAACATCACCCCAGGTCTGCCGACTATCGACAATACCACCAGCGGGCTGGCTACCGAAGCTGAAGGGAGGAATGTGCACACATTCTCGCTGTCCGAGCACGACGTGAGGAGGGCTCTGACACGGGTGAACACGAGGAAAGCTGCAGGCCCCGATGGCATCTCGGGGCGAGTACTCAAGTCCTGTGCTACGCAGCTAGCTCCGGTGCTCACTACAATATTCAACCTCTCCCTGGACAAGTCCGTGGTCCCTGCCTGCTTCAAAAAATCCATCATTGTACCGGTACCAAGAGATGCCTCCCCAGCCTGTCTGAATGACTACCATCCGGTGGCCCTTACCTCGGTAGTCATGAAATGCTTTGAGAGGCTGGTGAAGAAACACATCTGCGCCTTCCTCCCTTGCAACATGGACCCGTTACAGTTCGCATACCGTCCGAACAGATCCACGGACGATGCGGTCTCCCAGGTTTTGCACACCGCTCTCTCTCATCTGGACAGCCAGAAGGGGGGCTACGTGAGGATGCTGTTCATAGACTACAGTTCAGCCTTCAACACGATAGTCCCCACCAGACTGGCCGGGAAGCTAATAGAATTGGGGCTCAACACCTCCCTGTGTGCCTGGGTCCTGGACTTTCTCACTGCCAGGCCCCAGGTAGTCAAGATGGGAGGGAATACATCGAAGTCCCTCACCCTGAGCACAGGATCGCCCCAGGGTTGCGTCCTCAGCCCCCTATTGTACTCCCTGTACACACATGACTGTGTGGCTAGGTTCAGCTCCAACTCAATAATTAAGTTTGCTGATGACACTGTGGTGGTGGGCCTGATCTCAGACAACGATGAGAAGGCCTACCGGGAGGAGGTGGCTGATCTAGCACTCTGGTGCCAGGATAACAGCCTCCTCTTGAACATCAAAAAAACGAAGGAGCTGATCGTGGACTTTAGGAGGGCACATCATCCGAGGACGTACACTCCATTGAGGATAAATGGGGATCCTGTGGATAGGGTGAACTGTTTTAAATATCTGGGAGTCCACATCTCCGAGGATATGACATGGGCATCACACGCCTCAGCACTCGCGAGTAAGGCAAGGCAGCGCCTTTACCACCTCAGGCAATTGAGGAAATTCAGAGTGTCTCCGAGGATCCTCCAGTGCTTCTACGCAGCGGCGGTGGAAAGCATCTTGTCCGGGAACATTACCATCTGGTTTGGGAATTGCTCTGCCAAGGACAAGAAGGCTCTGCAGAGAGTAGTGCGTTCGGCCGAACGCACTATGGGAACTTCACTCGCCCCCCTGCAGGAACTATACATCAGGAGGTGCAACTCCAGAGCCAACACTATCATGAGAGACCCCTTCCACCCCTGCAACGGACTGTTCCAGCTGCTACGGTCAGGCAAACGCCTCCGTTGTCATGCGGTGAGAACGGAGAGGTTGAGAAGGAGTTTCTTCCCAGAGGCCATTCGGACTGTAAACGCCTATCTCACCAGGGACTAACTCTACTGAACGTTTTTCCTTCCATTATTTATTATGTAAAGGTATATGTGTGTTATGATTGTGTTTATAGTTTGTTTGGTTGTTTGGTTGTTTGTCTTTTTGCACAAAAGTCCGCGAGCATTGCCACTTTCATTTCACTGCACATCTCGTATGTGTATGTGACAAATAAACTTGACTTGACTTGACTTGATCTGCCATGCATCTGCCCACTCACTCAACCTGTCCAGGTCACCCTGCAACCTCCTAACATCCTCTTCACAGTTCACACTGCCACCCATCTTAGTGTCAACCGCAAACTTGCTAGTGTTGCTCCTAATTCCCTCTTCCAAATCATTAATATATGTGGTAAACAGTTGCGGCCCCAACACCGAGCCTTGCGGCACTCCACTCGCCACTGCCTGCCATTCTGAAAAGGACCCGTTCACTCCTACTCTTTTGCTTCCGGTCTGCCAACCAATTTTCTATCCACAATACCATGTGCTCTAATTTTAGTCACCAGTCTCCCGTGCGGGACCTTACCAAAGGCTTTCTGAAAGTCTAGATACACTACATCCACTGATCTATCTCTCCCTCTTTCCCCCATTCTCCCCGTAACCCCGAACACCCGCACTGATCAAGAATCTTATCAATCTCCGCCTTAAAAACATTCACCGACGTGGCCTACAAATAATTCCACAGATTCACCACCCTCAGGCTGAAGAAATTCCCCCTCACCTCCATTCCAAGGGGGATATTTCTCCTGATACTTCCACCGACGTCTCTGGGACGACTAATTCTGCTCCTTGCCTCTAATGAGCTGCGCTGCTCCACTATAATTAATAACTCGGAACCAAGTATCACATTAAGAAATTTACAGAGCGCCAAACTATGAAATGAATCATTAGTAAAGGAAATGTTGAAGAAGGAACTGCAGATGCTGGAAAAATCGAAGGTGGACAAAAATGCTGGAGAAACTCAGCGGGTGAGGCAGCATCTTCATAGCAAGAGGAGTTGAATATAGGAGCAAAGAGGTCCTTCTGCAGTTGTACAGAGCCCTAGTGAGATCACACCTGGAGTATTGTGTGCAGTTTTGGTCCCCTAATTTGAGGAAGGACATTCTTGCTATTGAGGGAGTGCAGCGTAGGTTTACAAGGTTAATTCCCGGGATGGCGGGACTGTCATATACTGAGAGAATGGAGCGGCTGGGCTTGTACACTCTGGAGTTTAGAAGGATGAGAGGATATCTCATTGAAACATATAAGATTATTAAGGGTTTGGACACGCTAGAGGCAGGAAACATGTTCCCGATGTTGGGGGAGTCCAGAACCAGGGGCCACACACAGTTTAAGAATAAGGAGTAAGCCATTTAGAACGGAGACGAGGAACTTTTTGACACAGAGAGTTGTGAGTCTGTGGAATTCTCTGCCTCAGAGGGTGGCGGAGGCCGGTTCTCTGGATGCTTTCAAGAGAGAGCTAGATAGGGCTCTTAAAGATAGCGGAGTCAGGGGATATGGGGAGAAGGCAGGAACGGGGTACTGATTGGGGATGATCAGACATGATCACATTGAATGGCGGTGCTGGCTCGAAGGGCCGAATGGCCTACTCCTGCACCTATTGTCTATTGTCTATTGTCATCTATGATGCTGCCTCACCCGCTGAGTTTCTCCAGCATATTTGTCTACATTAGTGAAGGAATTTTGAATTTGGTGTGTACTATACAGGGCCTGTGCACTGACATACCTCCCACTTTCACTGTGATTGTCTTCCGATTCATGTCTTGCTACAGAGATATTAGTCATAGAGTGATACAGTGTGGAAACAGGCCCTTCGGCCCAACTTGCCCACACCGGCCAACAATGTCCCAGCTACACTAGTCCCACCTGCCTGCACTTGGTCCATATCCCTCCAAACCTGTCCTATCCATGTACCTGTCCAACTGTTTCCTAAACGTTGGGATAGTCCCAGCCTCAACTACCTCCTCTGGCAGCTCGTTCCATACACCCACCACCCTTTGTGTGAAAAAGTTAAACCCTCAGATTCCTATTAAATCTTTTCCCCTTCACCTTGAACCCATGTCCTCTGGTCCTCGATTCCCCTACTCTGGGCAAGAGACTCTGTGCATCTACCCGATCTATTCCTCTCATGATTTTGTACACCTCTGTAAGATCACCCCTAATCCTCCTGCGCTCCAAGGAATAGAGACCCAGCCTACTCAACCTCTCCCTGTAGCTCACACCCTCTAGTCCTGGCAACATCCTCGTAAATCTTCTCTGAACCCTTTCCAGCTTGACAACATCTTTCCTATAACATGGTGCCCAGAATTGAATGCAATATTCTAAATGTGGCCTCACCAACGTCTTATACAACTGCAACATGACCTCCCAACATCTATACTCAATCCTCTGACTGATGGAGGCCAAAGTGCCAAAAGCCTTGTTGACCACCCGATCTACCTGCGACTCCACCTTCAAGGAACCATGTTCCTGTACTCCTAGATCCCTCTGCTCTCCAACACTACCCAGAGGCCGGCCATTCACTGTGTAGGTCCTTCCCTTGTTAGACGTCCCAAAACTCAACACCTCATGTTAAAACTTCCCAAACCATCTTCACCCTTCACCAAGGAGTACCAAGGGGTACAAGTACCTTGGAGTTGGTACTTGGACAGTGAACCGGACTGGTCCAGGAACGCTGAGGCCCCTGTACAAGAAGGGACGGAGCCGGCTGGACTTTGTGGGAAGGCCCCACTCCTTCAACATCTGCAGTAAGATGCTGCAGATGTTCTACCAGTCGGTGGTGGCCAGTGCCATCTTCTTCGTTGCCGTGAGCCGGGGCAGCGGGGCGAAGGCCGTAGACGCCAACACGGTCAACAAACTCATCGGGAAGGCTGGCTCCGTCCTGGGGGCGGAGTTGGAGTTGGAGTTGGATTCACGGGGAAGTTGGTCTTGGAGGGAAGGATCAGATTCAGATTCAGATTCAACTTTATTGTCATTGTCAGTGTACAGTACAGAGACAACGAAACGCAGTTAGCATCGCCCTAGAAGAGCGACATAGAATATGAGCAATAAATAAGGGAAGAAGCTGTTCCTGGACCTGCTGGTCCGGCAACGGAGAGACCTGTAGCGCCTCCCGGATGGTAGGAGGGTAAACAGTCCATGGTTGGGGTGAGAGCAGTCCTTGGCGATGCTGAGCGCCCTCCGCAGACAACGCTTGCTTTGGACAGACTCAATGGAGGGGAGCGAGGAACCGGTGATGCGTTGGGCAATTTTCACCACCCTCTGCAATGCCTTCCGGTCGGAGACAGAGCAGTTGCCATACCATACTGTGATACAGTTGGTAAGGATGCTCTCGATGGTGCAGCGGTAGAAGTTCACCAGAATCTGAGGAGACAGATGGACCTTCTTCAGTCTCCCCAGGAAGAAGAGACGCTGGTGAGCCTTCTTGACCAGAGTTGAGGTATTGTGGGTCCAAGAGAGGTCATCGGAGATGTTGACCCCCAGGAACCTGAAGCAGAAACACGTTCCACCTCCGTCCCGTTAATGTGGATGGGGGTGTGTGTGCCGCCCCTAGACCTTCTGTAGTCCACAATGAGCTCCTTGGTCTTCTTGTAGTTACGGGCCAGGTTGTTGTCAGCGCACCATGCTGCAAGGAGCTGGACCTCCTCCCTATAGGCTGACTCATCGTTGTTGCTGATGAGGCCAACCACCGTTGTATCATAAGAGTATAAGAGCAGGGAGGTTCTACTGCAGTTGTACAGGGTCTTGGTGAGACCACACCTGGAGTATTGCGTACAGTTTTGGTCTCCTAATCTGAGGAAAGACATTGTTGCCATAGAGGGAGTACAGAGAAGGTTCACCAGACTGATTCCTGGGATGTCAGGACTTTCATATGAAGAAAGACTGGATAGACTTGGCTTGTACTCGTTAGAATTTAGAAGACTGAGGGGGGATCTTATAGAAGCTTACAAAATTCTTAAGGGGTTGGACAGGCTAGATGCAGGAAGATTGTTCCCGATGTTGGGGAAGTCCAGAACAAGGGGTCACAGTTTAAGGATAAGAGGGAAGTCCTTTAGGACCGAGATGAGAAAAACATTTTTCACACAGAGAGTGGTGAATCTGTGGAATTCTCTGCCGCAGAAGGTAGTTGAGGCCACAGTTCATTGGCTATATTTAAGAGGGAGTTAGATGTGGCCCTTGTGGCTAAAGGGATCAGGGGGTATGGAGAGAAGGCAGGGATGGGATACTGAGTTGGATGATCAGCCATGATCATATTGAATGGCGGTGCAGGCTCGAAGGGCCGAATGGCCTACTCCTGCACTTATTGTCTATGTTTCTATGTTTCTATCTGCGGAAGCATCCTGGACAATACAGCTCACACCCCCTCCGTGACACACACTGGTCAACCTGAGGAGCACCTTCAGCAACAGACTGGTTCCACCAAATGCAGCACAAAACGCCACAAAAGATCCTTCTTCCCTTTGGCTATCAAACCGGACAACCCCTCCCCCTTCTGTGTCGTGGGGTCGACTGAGACAGAGACTGACTCCCCCCCCCCCCCCCAATCTTTGCACCCGCCAATCCTTTCCACTCATCGCTTTAATTTCACGTTGCAGGTATCTCGTTGTGTCTTTACGACTGTTTGCAAATCAAATTCCCTCCTGGGATAAATAAAATTCTATCGTCTCGTAACCTTACTCTGTGTAATTTTTAATAATCCAGTTTTTATTACGATCCTTTATAAGGTGAGAATGTTGCGGCAATATTTGTCTTCACGCATTGCCTGAGAAATCATCCATTCTCTCCGACAGTGAAGGTCGTTTTTCAGTGAGGGGTGTGGGAGAGGATGTTTCCCCTGGAGGGAGAGTCTAGGACTAGAGGGCGCAGCCTTGGAATTAAAGGATGAATTTTTTTTAGGAAGGAGATGAGGGGGGGGGGGGGGGGGGGGGTGAATCTGTGGAATTCTTTGCCACGAGGCCACAAGTCAGCGGATATTTTTAGGGCAGAGATAGATAGATACAGATGGATTCTATTGATAGACACATCTAGTGTGGGTGTCGGGGGTTAGGGGGAGAGATGGATCAGCCATGGGGATCTTATAGAAACTTACAACATTCTTAAGGGGTTGGACAGGCTAGATGCAGGAAGATTGTTCCCGATGTTGGGGAAGTCCAGAACAAGGGGTCACAGTTTAAGGATAAGGGGGAAATCTTTTAGGACCGAGATGAGAAAAACATTTTTCACACAGAGAGTGGTGAATCTGTGGAACTCTCTGCCACAGAAGGTAGTTGAGGCCACAGTTCATTGGCTATATTTAAGAGGGAGTTAGATGTGGCCCTTGTGGCTAAAGGGATCGGGGGGTATGGAGAGAAGGCAGGGATGGGATACTGAGTTGGATGATCAGCCATGATCATATTGAATGGCGGTGCAGGCTCGAAGGGCCGAATGGCCTCTACTCCTGCACCTATTGTCTATGTTTCTATGTTTCTATGAATGGTGGAGTAGACTTGATGGGCCGAGTTGATGCCCTTGCGGAGTTATGGACGTATGTGACTCTTATGTCTTCACCACTGCTCCCGTTATAATATATCACATGGATTAAAATGGCCATCAAATTT